>NW_026460210.1:0-71176 GCF_021730395.1 Mercenaria mercenaria | reverse complement strand
GATCATAGCGAAATACTTCAAAACGTTGAATACATTATATGATCAATGTGGAAAGTATATATAAACTCAGAGGAAAATATACACTTTCATGTCGTACATTTATAATAATATTCAATGCTATTACTTAGAAATGAGAAAATAGTTTTATTCAATACGTTAAATAAATAATTATAAGATTACGAGCATCGAATTCTTCAAAATCAACTTAAAATTTACTTTGCACACAGGACTTTTTGTTTAGGCGAAGGACTAGTAGTTTCAGATACAATGTCTAATATCACAACGTCTCTGAGAAGAAATACCTCGCCCGGGGATCAAACTTACGACCACACAATCCTGGAAAATACTTGATAGTCCTTAATGTAACTGTTGTAACAACATAGAAACTGCAGAGCATATTTTTTCTTGACTGCCAGCATGTAAAACACCTATGGGAGAATATCAAAAAATTCCAAAGGCTATACATCAATCACTCTTGTTATTGGATATAAATCGACATAGCGTAAATACGCAGATATTAAAATTACACCCAATTAACTTACATTTGTATAGTATCTACAAGTCATACATTTTAAGGAACAGGCGATCTAGCCTTATTAATGCGACTAAAATATTTTATAATTATAGTCTTGTATTAGAACAATATTATGACAAGAGGGCCATCATGGCCCTATATCGCTCATCTGAGTACCATTGCTCTTAATGATAAGATCAAGTTTTGACATAGATCACATACACGTTAAATATCATCAGGATAAATATTTTCTTGTAACAGTCCCTTTTGACCTATGGCCAATCTCAATACCAAGTGTGAGGGTCCTGGGCTCAAATGCTGCATTTTTGTACTAACACGACTATTCCTTACCCTGGAAGACTTAAATAACATTTAAAACAAATCTCATTAGATGCTGCTGAGGTATATTTATTTACATAAAATAAAGGGAAGTAATTTGTCATAAATTCAGTCAAAATTTATCTACCCTGATTGTCCGAGCGCATCTGATGGCATAAATGGCATTTCAAATCAGTATCATCATTCAGATACACCCATTTTAATTTGAAACAAAGGGAGATCATTTGACATAGAATCAGTCTATAGTTATCTACCCTGATTGTCTCAGTCCAACTATTGACAATAAAGAAATTTCAAACTAGATCCGTCACAGGAGTGACTTACACCCCTTGTCACGGAAGAATGGCAACCATAAGAAATTTTAAAAAATACTTAGAATAATATAAAACGTAAAAAAACTCAATACCTAAAATAAAAAAAATTACTCATTTTTGGAGTACTTCATCCTAGGCTTCCGCGGCACATATAAGTAATACTGGTATATGTGTCAAGGGTGAGGGATGAAGTAAATATAAACAGCTCTAATATTAGAGATACCCTAAAAATGAATGCAAAAAAATGTCTTACTGACACATGTTAACACAGAAAAATATATTTTACGTTTTACATAGGATTAATAATAAAATAGTTACAAAAATACCTAAAATATTGAAAATCTGAAAATAGAATTTCTAAAAATAGACTTCTTCTTGGAATTTAAGGGAAAGTAACTCAGTACAAAAGTTAAAAATGGTTACTTTCCTTTGGCTCTTAGCCAATCAGAATGATATACAGTGAAAATGCATCAAAATTAACCTTAAATTCTAAGTAAAAAGGGGCATAATTCATGAAAAACTGGTGTCAGAGTTATGCACCTTGTGTCATATGATGTGGGTGATAAGGCTGACATCTGTTTTAAGTTTGAATCAAATCCATTTTGTAATAACTAAGATATAGTGAAAATGCATCAAAATTAACCCTAAATTCTAAGTAAAAGGGGCATAATTCATAAAAAAGTGGTGTCAGAGTTATGCACCTTGTGTCACATGATGTGTGTGATAAGGTTGAACATCTATTTTAAGTTTGAAACAAATCCATTTAGTAATATCTGAGATATAGTGAAAATGCATCAAAATTTACCTTAAATTCTAAATATGGGGGCATAATTCATGAAAAAGTGGTGTCAGAGTTATGCGCCTTGTGTCACATGATGTGTGTGATAAGGTGAAACATCAATTTTATCTTTGAATCAAATCCATTTTGTTATAACTGAGATAATAGATTTCGCGACGGGACACGACGGGACGGGACGGGACGGGACGCGACAAAACTGATCTCTATATAGCCCCCACGCCCAACATATTTTGTGGGGGTATAATGAGTCCTATAAATACTTACTGAGACAAATCCATTTTTATTAAAATCAGGGGAGGTAACCATGCATTGGTATATGCATGTAGAAGATACAGAGTACAAGCCTTTACAACAATATATTAGAAAAGTATATAAATCGATATACTTTCCATCAAGGGCCATCTAACATTACCATGGATGACATAAATAACGTTTCAGACCAGTCTCATTAGAAGCTGCTGGGTATATTCATTTACATTTAAAATAAAGTGAGAGAATTTATCATTTATTCAGTCAATATGTATCTTCACTGATTGTCCAAGTCCATCTGATGACATAAATGAGTATTTTCATTAGTTATGGAGATATACCCATTTTAATTTTAAATAAAGGAGGAAATTTGAAATAAAATCAGTCCATAGCTATCTACTCTGATTGTCTCAGTACAACAAATGACAATAATGAAATTTCAAATGAGTCCTATAAGTACTTACTGATATAAATCAGTGGAGGTAATCACATACAAAATAACTCCAGAACCTATAACTGGATCTGACATATTCATCATGGAATCCAAGATTTATTGTTGTTGAATATATTTTGCAAGTTTGTATCAAATCAAACCATGAATGAAGTCTCTATATGGCTGCAAAAGCCAAAAAACAAATTTTGGACCTTTAAGGGGCCATAACTCTAGAATCCATGATGAGATCTGGTCAGTTTTTGAAAGGAACCGAGATATTATGCCAATACGAGTTGTGTGCAAGTTTGATTAAAGTTGATTGCAAAATGTTGTCTCTATCTTGTTCACAAGCCAAAGATGGCAAATTTTAGCCCTTTAAGGGGCCATAACTCTGGACTCAATGATGGGATCTAGCCAGTTTACGAAAAGAACCAAGCTATTATGCCAATATAAGTTGTCTGCAAGTTTGATTAAAGTTAATTGCAAAATGTGGTCTTTTTCATGTTCACAAGCTAAAAGTGGCAAATTTTAGCCCTTTAAGGGGCCATAACTCTGGACTCCATGATGGGATCTAGCCAGTTTTCGAAATAACCAAGATATTATGCCAATATAAGTTGTCTGCAAGTTTGATTAAAGTTAATTGCAAAATGTGGTCTTTTTCATGTTCACAAGCTAAAAGTGGCAAATTTTGGCCATTTAAGGGGACATAAATCTCGAACTCATGATTGGATCTGGCTAGTTTTCGAAAGGAGCCGAGATATTATACCCATACAAGGTGTTTGGAAGTTTTAAATCAAGTACAAAATGTGGTTTCTATCGTGTTCACAAGGAAATTGTGGATGGACGGACGACGGACGGACCTATTTGCTATATATATATATATATATATATATATATATATATATATGCGCCATTACAACTCTCGTATTTAAAGATACAAATTGCATACCGGATTTTGACAGTTATGATTTTTAAATAGTTTGACAAGTATGAGAACATCTTAGAAAAATCAAATGTATTATGAAACAGGTAACTATTGTTACATGGTATATAAATCATATTTCAGTTTTTATTTGTAACTATTGTTATTGTACATTATTGATATTTTTATGAAAATAAACGAACTTTTTCGGTAGTTTGAAAAAAACAACAAGATCTCAATTATTGTTTTGCTGCGTTTTAGACCAATTCAGAGTTTCTTATGCATGCCATTGCAACAAGAAAATAAAGAGCACCCCTATTAGTCCATTTACTATGATAACGTGTCCTAAATAATTATTCTAGTGAAGTCAATATGGAAAGGTCCTGTTGCAGGGAAGATATTGTTAAAATATCTTTTGTTTAATATTGTAATCAATAACAATGATTCCAAAACACTAAAAAACAATTTTCATGTATTACAAGTAATAGGAAGGATTTTAAATTGAAAACAATCAGTCTATAATATAAGAACTAAACATTGCTTATTACATGTAGTAACACATTTTTAAATAGTCTGTTTCAATATAGTTACAAAACAAGCAGACCGATATATGCATATCCCAAGATTTTCAAAAGCAAATAGAAGAGATAAAAGAACATGCAAAAGGTGAATTAGCGGAGAAGATAGAGGAAGCTAAGAATCAGGTATAAGCAAAATATTTCCTACTTTGAAAGATAGGTCTATTTATTACAAAACATGTATAAGATAAATAGTCAAATTTATTCAATCAAGATTAGTTCATATTAACTGCTATTACATTGATCGTATTTATTTTCTTTTATTGTTTATATCATGCATTGTTTGAATATTATTTCAATCTTATAAAAGTCTGAAAAATAATTTTCTTAAATGACTGATTCGAAATATTTGTATACGTGTAGCCAAAGCAATTATTGCAGTTCTCGATTGAAACTACAAGTAAAAACTAGCTTTTAGTTATAAATACGTTATCTTAAATAACTTAATAAATTCTTTCGTTTTGCAGTATTATATGAAAGTTCAACAGTTAGAGCAACAATTGAAAAGTACGTAATATTGTTTACCAAATATATTATTTTTAAATCTATTTTGCAAATATCTATTTGAAGATATATTATCTACAAAAAAACTTTGAATAATTTTCAAAGGTTTAGCCAACTTAATGAAATGTTACAACTGTTACAAAAACTTTTATAAATTATACGTTTACTACATAAGATCGAATTATAACAATGAAGTAAACTGTACTATGTGGTATGGGACAGAATGAATGATATATATTTCAGTGACAGAGAAAGACCTTCAGCTGAAGCGTGATCTCAGATCAACACCGGCAAAAAGTAAACCTAAAGGTAAAGTGTAGATACTTATTTCTTTCATCACGTACTAAGGTGCCAATCATTTTCATATATAAACACTAAATTTTCTTCACGTGTTACGCAACATATTTTTGCATATACTTATAATAAGCAAGTTTTATATCCGGAAACTTTGCATTTAAGGTGGAATAGCACTTTGTAATTTTTTTACAACCCGCATATGATTTTGATATCATATTAAAGTAGAAGTTATCCCCGGCATGAATGTGAAGCTGTTTTCTTGGTTACTAGTGAAACTTTTTAGCTATGACGTCGCAAACATTACCATGCACGTCTGTTTTGGCGCCACGTAAAAAAGCGATAAAAAATCGGTTTATTCTCTCTCATATGTTTATCTTTCTATTTACAGCAATGAAACTTACATCTTTATGTGAGTTACACAAAAGTCTACGGCGCTAGACAGTATTTGTCACTTTTATTTTCAAAATTATGAAAAAAATGAAGAAAACCGACATTTCCAATTTTTCAGATTTTTAGAAAAAATGGCACACTTGTCTTATTAACGGAAAAACGGCTCGAAATTTTTTTGCCAATTTTTTATATTTTCTAGATAAACTTATGTTTGATAGTATATTAAAAACTAAAGTACCTTTACCATCCAGTTATTCTTTAATTAATGGTTTATTAAACATATCCCTCAGTAAATTGTGACATCAAAATATAAACTCTATCTAATTAACGTTGCGTCAATAGAATAATATGGATGAACAGACACAATACATTTTCAATCACGCTTTGTATGTGCATATGACAGAAATCGCAAAGTATCTAGCTTTAAGTATTTTTAAGTATATTAAAAATACTTTATGTTAAATGTATTTTTGCATGTATAACATATTACGTACTCTTCCTATATAGAGGTAATAAAAGAATTCTATTCTATTTTCTATTCAGAACATTTTTATAACCGAAAAAAAAAACAATAAACCACTGAACATATATAATAAATCAAAAATGGCTATTGAATGAAAAAAAAAAAAAACGCATTAACTCATTTTCGTAACAGTTGGAAAAAATGTACTATTGCATTTTAGTTTAAACATATTTTATCCCCAGTTATACATATACAAATTAAATACATACTTCATAGTTTGAACACGGTAAGTAGGAAAGGGTAAGAATGAAAGACACATAATTTATAGAATTATTGCATTTGATTAAACATTTGATATAGATTGTTCCACGCAATATCGATGCGATCCCAAACTATTACACGTACAATGAGTCCATTATTTTTGACCAGTTAGTTACACTAGCACTTTTCCGACCTTCTCAGTTAATATTGCGCATATTCCCTGCTGACGGTCACGACAATGTGCCATTTTTAGCATTTCATCCTGTCGGAAAAGATTGCAAATAATTTGAATGTTGACATACTTTTAATGTCTTTATTCTTTATAGAAAAAATGCCTGTCTACAGACAAGATCGAACTTTACACTGTTAATATTTTAAGGATACCAGCACTGTATTATGCAACGTTATGTTTAGGAAAAGGGTATTTATTTTAGATTAAAACATCTTATCTCGAGCCCATGACGTCTTATATCGAGCGCATGCCATTTTATCTTGTGTCTTTGACATTTTATCTCGTGCGCGCATATAATCTCCTGCGCATGACAATTTATCTCTTCCCTTAAATAATGCACAAACGGAAACATGGGGTCTTCTCCATCGTCAAAAACTAGAAAGCCGCTATATGACTAAAATTGTGTCAGTGAGACGTCAGTCTCAACATCCGTCTGTTTAATTTTTGTTGCTCCACATTGGGAAAATGCTACATTGTCTCAGTATGATGATTTTTGTGATTACAACCTTTCTTTAACCACCTCAGTTAAATGTTACATTTATCCTACAGAAATATGTCCTTTGTTTGCTCGCGCGAATCGATCTCACTGAGTAAAGCATAAAGTATTTTCAAAATATACGACGAAGTTATGATCTGGACAAAAATTAGCTGGACGGACGGACGGACGGACGCACGCACGCACGTACACACGTTTGCACCCACTCACACATGAATATTTCCCTGTATCTATATGACATGGAAAATTTTGTTATCTAAAAGTCACATATCGTATCACTGTTGGACTCACCGATGAACTGAATGATGTAAGGTGAGGGTCAGGTAAGTGGATAGAGTAGTAATATTTCGTTGGGGACAGACAAATATATTATAACTTTTCAATACTTTCACCACTTTTATTTCAAATTTGATTAATACAATCGTGTTTCGTTATTCCAAAAGGCCAAACTTGATACGACGTTTCTTTCTCTTTTAATATATTTTTTGTTGGGGGAGGGGGGGGGGGGGGGGGGGGAGTGGTGGTGATGTTCAGATAGGCGAAAAACTGAAAACTGAATAGCACAGTGGCTATTTTTTATATATTACAATTTATTCTTTAGCAATTCCATTTTTTATCATTTTGGAAGCGGGTTACGTTTATAATAGTATAGTAATGAGACTGCGGAAGGCCGGTGCGCCATGCTAATTTTTAAATGCCAAAATGTCGTGCTTTCCAGATAATATTCCTTGCTCACGAGATAAGTTGTCGAGAGCACGAGATAAGAAGTCGTGCGCGCGAAATAATTTAATCTTCAAAAAATAGATGCATGTCCTAAACATACCACCGTAGTATTAACATCTGCTTGAAAAAGTTTTTAATCACAAATGTACGCCTACGTCTGAATTTTATTCATCAATGTAATAATAAGCGTGAACTGAAACTGAAATGATCAAAACTGCGATATCTCTAATCATCAACAAAATAAAGCACGAGCTTCTACTTATGTTACTAGCAAAGGTAAAAGTACATGTATAAAATCTAAACATCTATGTACCAACACCTATCACTGCAAAGTATTATTTTAAAGGGAAACAAGTAATTGTCAAACACTACTACATTTTAGAAAAAAAGATATGTTACCTGCGGAAAAGTCTTCCTGTAAGACATTGTCTTTATCACTACAATTGATTAAATCTGTTATGTCACATGTTCGTGTGATCTCACTGTAGTCATGAGATTCTTCTTTTGTTTGTTTGTCTTGTTTTTTTTTTTCAATAGTATTTCATTTATGCAACGTCGGGCAGTTGACCAATTCAGCTTCCCTGGATTCTATACCAGTACAAACATGTTCCCCGCTAAGTAACTGCCAACTTCCCCTCATGAATTAGAGGTGGAGGACGAATGATTTCAGACACTGTTTTTATCATATCGTCACGTAGAAAGTACGCCTCGCTCAGGGCTCGAGCTCACGAACCCGCGATCCGCAGATCTGCGCTCTCACTACTAAGCGAAGTGGGTGGGCGGGCTCGAGATCCTTCTTTAAAGTTCTTCAGCTTTTACATTCTTTAGTTATTAAAATTTTCAAACAATTTTCTTTTCGTAAAAAAATGAAATAAAAAGGTATATTTATAAATGACTTTGATTGCCTACATGACAGCACATTTTTGCCAGATTAAACAAGATCTGGAAAAAAATTGTTATAAAATTCATTCATGAAATATTTTTATTATAAAACAATTAAGAATTGAGGAAAATGAAGTATATTTATAGGGGAATAGTCATGCCTTTTTAAGTATACAGAATATTCTTACGAAACGTTGTATCTAAAAACGCACTTTGACGTCACTTTTTGTTCGTCGGATAGGGGACAAAATCAGTGACTGAAAAGAATACTAGATGGTAAAAGTTCTCAATTTTTTGAAATTTTATCAAACATAATTTTATCTTGAACATATAAAATTATGGCAAAAAAATTTCGAGCCGTTTTCCCGGTAATTTAACGAGTGTGCAATTTTTTCAATAAAACTAAAATTTTGAGAATGTCGTTTTTCTTCATTTTTACCATCGTTTTGAAAACAGAAGTGACAAAAACTATCCAGCGTCGTAGACCTTTGTGTAACACATATAAATATGTAAGTTTCAATGCCGTAAATTGAAAAACGAACAAATGATAGAAAATAAACCGACTTTTTATGGCTTGTTAACGTGGCGCCAAAACAGACGTGCATGGTAATGTTTGCGACGCCATAGCTAAAAAGTTTCACTAGTAACCAAGAAAACAGCTACACATTCATGCCGGGGATAACTTCTACTTTGATATGATATCAAAATCATATGCGGGTTGTAAAAAAATTACAAAGTGCTATTCCACCATAAGAGTACATGTTATTATATATATCCACAGTACGAGTGAAAAAAACTCGAAACTGTAGGAAATAACAAACTATCAAAAGTCTATGATATTTAATTGACTACCGGTTTCAAAAATATCATCAGGTCGATTTTAAACAATGTGACGTCGTCAATAGAAACAGGGTACGTCACTCTATTAATATGACGTCGTGTAAAATGTTTACGAACGTTAATGACGTTATATTGTTGTCGTCTTTAAACTAACGTGTTTTTGTCACCTATTAAGTAAATGCGCCGTCTCTATTCAATAATGGTTTTAATTTTCTGATATAAAACAGTTATTTTTGTTTCCTGCTTACTTCGCTGTCCGTGAACATTTTAAAAAATGGGAATATTTTGTACTTCGGGAATAGCATTCCCGCACAAACGTCATATACAAATAATACATTTGTGTTCATCGCCGAACACTATAGACAAATCAAGGGCACAGCAATGGGCACGAAGTTTGCACCAACATACGCAACACTGGTTATTGACATTTGATAGTTTGTTATTTCCTACATTTTCGAGTATATATATATATTTCATTTAGGCCGAGGGGGGTAGGGTGCATTAACCGTGATAGAGTCGTACCGACACCGACTTACAATACATTTAAAAATGAATGTTTTCAAGATATCAAATACGTCACTGTCCACCGCTGTACGAATACCTCTGCGGATGTCTCTAAATTAAATTCTGGTACTTAAAACATGTGTAAATGTTGAGTTCTGCTCAATCCGGGGCTAGAGGGCGTAAACAGTATCTTGCATTTCCACTACCGTTCATAAACAGGCTCTATCAAGCCCAGCCTGCAACAATTTTATTCACCTCGTGTTGGGCGACCTGTTATTTTCCATTTTTTTAATTATACATTTTTGTATTATGATTAAAATTTGCAAAGCTCTTACCATTGAAACGTATCTTGAAAATGGATTGCATACACATATTATGAACAGAGTACAGTCAGAAGAAGACATAAAAATCTGTTAAATATAATTATAAACAAGCAAATATAAAGATATATTTCCGGCATTCGTATGAAATATGCTGATATATCGCAACATAGTGAATGAAATGAAATATTCAAAAATAGATGAGTATCAGATTCAGCGTTCAAAATACACATACGTCTTTTCTTTCCCAGTCTTCAGACGGCTGATCTGTGGCATTTATTTCCCTACTTAATAAAGGTTTGGAACCTTGACAGATTAAATAGACGACCGTAAGATTTAGAATGGCAGTTAACACCGTCTGTGGATGAAGGAGATTCCAAAGAGTGTAGGGGATAGTATGCAGCTTTGTCGTATTATATTGACACCGGGCTGACCAGTCCTAGCACTAACCTCTTAATGCTGAGCGCCAAGCGAGGAAGCTACTAGTACCATTGTTTTTACGTCTTTGGTATGACGCGGCCGCAGATCGAACCCACGACCTCCCGCACACGGAGCGGACGCTCTACCACTAGGCTACCGAGACGCAACAGTGCTCAAAAAATGCTGAGAAGGGAGATGCCTCAATAGTTCTTGCAGACGCTGCGGTCACCCTTGTTGTTGTAAAGATTAACGATGTTAACGTTTCTCATGTCTTGTGGAACTGCACCACCTCTACAGCAGTGAAATAGGAGTCAATGTAGCGGCTATACCAAGCTAGGTTTTCTACTATTTATGACTTCAGTCGCTATGCAATCCTTTTCTGGATCTTTTCCTGTTTTCTAAAGGCTGATAGCTTTGCCGTGTAAATCATTGTTGCAATCATTTATCGCACAGGTCTACTATCACTTCAAATGTTAATGGAAGAACTTTTAGTGTAAAACTGACTTCTGACATTGATTGAAATACCACATGATTTATGTACTGACGTGAAACGCACCAAATTGTGGTATTCAGTATGTTGGTCAAACTGGGCGATTTTTGAAAATTCGTTTCCGCGAACATTCATACAAAATATGTAGTCGGAACAAGTTTACTACCTTTTTATATCAACACTTCCGTAAATTTGGCCATACATTTGATCAGGTTACAATTCAGCAAGTAGAACAACTCATATATGATTTAAATGCCAACTCTAGTTTTAAGATCAAAGCCAGACATATAGCAAAATTCAAATGGATCAAAAATTTACAGTCACCGCTTCCATTGGGCTTAAATGATAACATTTATCAAGAAGGTAATATCTCTAAAAACCCGGATATTGACATCTTTTCTATTCTTAACATTAGAAAACGTAAATCTAGATCTCATGGAATAAGACGCAATGGTAATGTTAAGCGTAAATCTAAAGTCAATATGTCTGTTGCCGACCTTGATTTAATTCTTTCTAACTCTGGTAGACACTCAATGCTTTCTCGTCTCACATCTTTGTCTGTTCAGGGTTGCCAGCACTCTGGGTGAATAAAATTCCCTGACTTTTCCCTGACTTTTCCCTGACCAATTCTTGTTTTTCACTGACCAAAACCGCAAAACATTTAAACGGCCTCCTGACCTCCCCTATAGCCGTCCAATCCTCCCATTATTTTTTTTCCAAATGTTTTGTATTTATTTTCCAATATATTAAACATAAACATCAAACACAATGATAATAAACATGGTTTTCTTTCTTGTATGACTGTCTGGTGGTCAAGTCAATGAAACATAATTGTGACTATTGGTCAGTGAAACCTAATTATTAAGAGATACATATCAAAAGCATCTTTGCAAGACATGTAACTATCAAAAACCTAACATCTTTTAAGGTACACTTTCCTCATGGTAAAAACAATAAAGCATGGTTAATAACAAGGCCATTGGAACACTGCTAGTATTAGCAAAATATCATTCTCAAAAATCCAAGATCTGTTATTATACAGTTTCCTAGAGGCAAAAACAATAAAACACCATGACTAATAGCAAGACCATTGGAATCATACTGACAAAGCATCACTCTCAAAATCCAAGATCTCTTAATATACAGTGTCCAGAAATCACCTGGAGTACCTACAACAAAAAAAAGTGTATTAGAATAATGTTAGTTGTAGGCTCTCTTCATGTGTCACTTTCCTACAAAATAACAAAAAAATGTAAGTTAGCTCTAGAGGCAAGGGTTGCAAAGCCTTTCAGTCTTCAAGCAAAATCAGTGTTTAAAGAAAAATGGGGGATTTAAACAAATTAAATGCATGTTACAGTATTACATCATTAAACTTTGTTTTTAATTACTTAAATTTAATGCTTGAAGACTGCCATAGCCACAAAAGTTTAAAATGATTAACTTCTTCGAGCTTTGAAATGATTTTTCCCTGACTTTTCCCTGACTTTCAAGGATTTTCATTTTTCACTGACCAAATTTTAAAATTCCCTGACAATTCCCTGACCTTGAAAAAGAAACCAATTTCCCTGACTTTTCAAGACTGCTGGCAACCCTGCAGTGTTCAGTCACTTAAAAAACTCGACGAAGAAGCAGACCAGTATGTTATTCAAACAGATCCCTTTTACACTGTATCATATCTTATTCAAAGTTATACGCAACATATTCTCCGTCCACATATCGACACTCAATCTGACCATGACAGACATTTCCTTAAGACATGTTTTGTAAATAAAGGTATTGACTTCATCGATGTACCAAGTATATTTCGGGATAAACGTGTCATCGATTCTGTGCCTAAATATTTTAGAAACTCTGAAGTTCCGATTATCTGTTATAAATATAAAACACCTGTAAGAAATATTATATTCAATTACAATAAAATCGTCTCAGACCTAGATGTATATATTAATACTCCAACTTCATGTGATTGTAAACACTCAAAATTTTGCTACCCAGATGCAGACCATGTCATCACTGGTAATTTTGATATTATCAAAGACAAACGTATTCGTAATTTATTTTTTAAAGGGCCTAAATACAGAATTTCTTCAAACATCGACTCTGATGCATGTCGTGGTCAGATTGCAAAATCCATCGAAACTTTTGTGTAAAATCGTGACGACGTGAAAATGCTGATCCAAATGCATTAAAATTGTTGATTCCCGTATTAAATTTTATAAAACAAATGAGCACCTACTTCCACCTAAGCCCAAGTTTACTTTAAGACATCTGAGAAAAGAAAAAGAAATCCAAGAATTTCATTCTAAATATGTTTTAGTTCCAGCAGACAAGGCGGCTAACAATATTATCATCATTTGACGCTTACATTATAAAAATGTTTTACGAAATGAACTAAATAGTACCAAAACTTATGCACCGAGTAATTCTGATGAACAACGATTGATTAATGTTCACATCACTGAAGTTTCTAATTTGAAAGTTCGTATAGATGACCAGCAAATTAAACTTCCTACTATGTACTGGATTCTAACAAAATCTGTACAAAATTACATAAACAGCCATATAAAGCCCGTTTTATCGCTATTTCAAGCTCCTGTACCACCATAAATATTTCCAAGTTATTAACGTCATGCCTTACTGCTGTTAAAGCCCATGTGAAAAGATATTGTGATAAAGTACACGAAAACTCGATAAAAACTTATTTTGGTCGGTAAAAAATTCTGCGAAATCCTGGATAAATTTAGAATTAAAATTACAGGGTGTCTTCAGTCAGTATTAATATTACGATTTTTCTACTCCTTATACTACTTTACCTCATAACTTAATAAAGGAAAAACTTACTGCCCTAATTCAAAGGACTTTTGCCAGGGAAAATGCTACGTTTCTCGCTTGCAATTTCGATAAAGCATTTTTTACTAGTTGCATTGTAAAGAATTTTACTATGCGGACCTGTGACGAAGTTTTTAAAGCCCTTTCATTTTTATTGAACTATATTTACATCAGGTTTGGGAATGCGGTTTTCAGACAAGTAATTGGTATTCCCATGGGAACAAATTGTGCACCCCTTGTTGCAGATTTGTTTTTATGAAAGAGATTTTATGTTGAGCCTTTCTCAAGATACACAGGCAGACATTATAACTGCATTTAATAATACATCACGCTATGATATAATTATCAATTATTTTTTAAAGAACTAATGGAGCTATCTATTAAAATATTTAAGTGTAAAACATCATGCATTTGATGCTTATTATCAATTAGTTAGAAACTAAGAAATACGGGAGATTGAAAGCATTGAAATGATATTTACGTAATTCTGATTTTGTATCAAATGGATTTTATGAAATAAAGTGACGCGTATCCATTCCACACGTAATTGTGTTTTATCACTTAATTTTGCTCCATCTTTCATTTGTATCTCATTTGGAATTTCATAACTTTTTATGCCGAAGAACATGTCTTAGAATAGCCAACATTTTACCAAGAAACACTCGTTGATCTGTTATATGACAGGCAGTAGGTGGGCTTATCTGACCGAAAATAAACTTGTATCATGTACTTTGTTAAAACATTTTATGGTTTAACATCTGATACATTACTAGTATCAGAAATAAAAGTAAAATTTACCCACAATTTAACATAAATATCACACTTTATGATAACTTAGAAGGGTCAGAGTCCCTTGAAATTATTTACAAAGACGTTTTGTCGTACCTTCATGCAAAATAAAGGCAAAAATCAAGGGGTCAGATAAATATATATCGCTTTATCAGGTCAGTGACTTGATAAAGCTTGGCGGACTACTTATTGGATTTTTTTTTTTAAGAATAACTGCAAAAATGACATATTTATGCAATTATTTTTATAAACGCGCTTTTATTAGGTACGTGAGACCATGGTACAAATATATAGTGTATGCATACCGTATTTTCAATAAAAACAAACAGTTTAAATAACGGAAGCGCTTGGAGAAACGGAAGTGACTGAGGTTAGTGTTTGTTTAGGATTTTAGCTTTCTGCACTTCAGTCTTGTCTAGGAATATATTGCATCTGGAATGGAGTGTTATTGAATAAAATCATCGAGGAAACGGGTTGCCTATTTGTCTTGTCAAGCGGCGTTATGGCGTGTGTATAAGTCACGTCTATCGTTTGCTTGGTGAGGACGGGTTATCCGGCATGCAACTGAACAGAGCGGTCGGACACAAAGCAAAACAAGGTTAGCCCTTTGTTTCAGCTCTTATTTGATAATATTTTTGATTTAAAAGACCTGTTTGTGTAATGGTTCGGCGCATTAATTTTTAGATTCCTATGCCAGGCAGACTCGGATCAACTTGGTTTTAAATTTTGAATTTAATATAAGAAAGATTTTCGATCAGAAGGTAGGATAAATAGAACATTAGGTTACTGTCTTATAAATTTAAATTTGTTAAGTTCTGTCTACGACAAAATAAAAGTCTCGGCCTCAAGTTTTATATTTTCTCCGACTCACTTTATAAATTCGAATTTATAAGACAGCAACCTTATATTCTCTATATATACTACAAATATCCCATAATGACATGCAAAGTATGTCATAAAACAAGTACATGTAATCAGTATAGGCACCCGGAAATGAAACACGGCTCCTGAATGTGTCGGAACATAAAAATATTTAAGCCCTTTATCCATAAAATCAAGATCAGGTTTGAAAGTTCAAGTCATATACAGACATGGTGTAACGGTTACAATTACATAAATGTTAATATTGCCACTTGTAATAAGCTTTTAATACTAAAGTACGCGATGTTCTCTTAAAAATAAACATATTATTTCAAAGAGATGATATTTGCTTTAGATTTCACCACTAAAATAACATAATATTTATACATTACGTGAATTTTTTATGTTCATGGTCAGTCATTATCAAAACAAGTGATAAGCTTTAATTATCAATAAATCCAAAGCTAAAAATATGTTGCTAAAGAAGAAGATTCCAGACGTCCGGAATTAATACTGTGCTTGGCCGATCTATATTGTTGTTACAGATGGTTATGATACGTTTTAATAACATAAAGTCCAATACCAAGTCAAGGAATAAAATATACAAATTTGATATTTCTATAATAATCATATATAAGCTTATAATTGAAGTACACATTTCTCTATAAGCTTATAACAGAAGTACACAGACGCTGTAAATACTTCTTATTGTAACTAAAGTCAGTGTTTTACTTTGACACTCATATCCCGTTTTCATCAGTATTTAACCAACTATTCCAATATTATATATTTGCAGCATCCTTTCTTCTGTTCCCATAATCCAGTTATCTCATTTTTAACCATAAGCTGCGTGAACCCATAACCAACATTAACTGGCTTAATTCCGATAATTTGATAGTGATCTGAAAACAAGGTATGATAATATATATTTACTAACTTCATAGGATTCTAGGTCATGCCAATGATCTTTTTTTCCAGAAAAATCATAAAAGAGGTTATGTAATTCAAATACTTTGAGCCAAATTGCATTTCTGGTGTTGAACCCCTCGCCTGTTGGATGGCACGCTTTTCTTTCATTTAATCAGATAGAACGTATTCTGGACTCTATGATATGTAGTTTTTATAGCCCACTGACCTATTTACATAAATGTCTTCTGTCCTGTTTCGGGTCGCAGTATTAAAGCTTGAAATGAAATTCCGAATATGTCACAACGGTAACTTCTCTTAAGGAAATGGAACTGGTTGTCCACAAGAATCGAACTCAAGAACCAAAGAAATCAGCGTCAAGCTTTTTACAAAATAACGTTGGAATTCTGTTGAAATGTAAAATCTATTTTCTTTCAAAGCTGTCTTAAATTGTGTTGTTAACATACATCTAAGGTAATATTTGCTTGCTTTACAATTATATTAATTAAAAAAATGTATACTGGTAAACGCCACAATTAGAAATTCTTTTCGGCGTTTATGCAAAATGAACGTCAGAATAGGATTGGCAAATCCATGAACGGCGCTAACGATTCATATTTAATTTGCCAATTCTTTTCTGTCATTCATTACCTATAAGCTGTGAAAAACAGTCCATTTCCTATTTTTTCATTATATTTCCTTTCCATTTGTAAACAAAGTTATACATGTATTATAAATTATATACATTTTATTGCATTCAACTAACAATCAGCTTTCAGGGCCTTCGGTTTACTAGGTGGAACACCTGGGACGTCATCTAAGGAACGTTCTCCCTGACTATACGCGGACTTCGTCAAAACACTTAGCATTGTCATAACTTTTGCGGCTTTAATTATGCTGTTCATACAAAATGAACGACATAATTTCCAATAGAAAAGAATGGGGCAATGTAAATATATGATAATATCTAGCTGGCGTTTGGTAGAAAGGTAGGATGACATGATTTTGATGGTAAGATAGTGATATAAGGAATGTAGGGCAGCGATTGTTGTCATCCTTTTTATCCTGTTATCACTATCCTATCATCCTACTACCTGTTTGGAAGAAACATAATATGTAATCATTTTTCTAGAATTGACCAACGGTGGTTATGATGAAAATATAAAGTAAGAAAGTTTCAGCGAGATCTGCATATAATTCCTTAAATACATCTTGCAGCGATGTGTCCTACGTCTGAATTTAAAGACTGAAATAAAATTTCATCATGATACCAAGCTTTACAGTGTCAGCAACATGTATGCTTTCTTCTTGACGGTATGATAACATATTTTACTGATGACACTGCGGTATATCGTATCTGATAGTTTTACGCCAAAACGAACTATTCAGTGTCCATGGTCCGTGAAACATACAGTACACTCTTAGTCACAAGAATATACTCATTATTTTCAAATGAACACCAAGGTGGTTGATTTCTGACATGTTTATTTTCGTGTTTTTGCCTTGAAAATACGAAGGGACGAATACTGCTGATCTACCATGTCTTCATGCATCTATGCATGTGGGTGAATGTTCAAAGAGTTTAGGCTTGAACGGTTTAACTTTATGAATAAGGCGTAAGATTTGACATTTGGGCACATAAAGTGACATTGACCTTTGTATGCCAAGTTTGAAGTCTAGAAAGGTATTTTATTTATGCTCCAGACACGAAATATGGACGGACGGGCAGACAGTAGATGACCTCACGGATGTATGAAATTTACAACATTTCCATATTCTCTTTCGATCTCACAGCAGAGAATAACAAGGTAGTTGATTAAACTTCTTGTACCCTTGTCTTCCTTTCTTTGTCCCCGAAAAGGCACAAACATGAAATTGCAGAAATTGGACACCATAAATTGAAAATAAAATTATTTTGTTACAGAAGTCGTTACTTATGTTTTATCTTTCTGTAAACAAAATTATTTTGTTTCAGATCCTTTCGAACTAGAGCTACATTTGCAAGTTACCGAACCAACAGGTGAGACAAGCACAGAAGGGAATCAACGTATTTATCAAACCATGGAAAAATATGTAAAGGGAATAAAAACGCCAATCAATTCTACTGATGAATCGGTTCACCGCCTGCTTGGTTACATTAGTAAACTTAAAGACTGTAAGATTGTTGATGATTTGAAAATAGAGAAATCTGCCTACATCAAAATCCACTGTTTTACTACTGAGGCAATTAAAGAGTTTCTCAAGTTAATCAATAGAAACGAGTTTCAGGAAGAAGTAGTTGTTCTACAAAAATGCTTAGATAGAGAGAAAAACATAAACGTGCATGATGTGACAGTGAGCTGCTCATCGGAAAGCATAGGAAATACAAGAAAGCGTCTATGTAAGTACGATGTACATATGTTTTAAGTAATCAGGTGGCAAGAGAAAAATGATGTTATGTTTAAGCACGAGAATCTCGTTTGCACAATAGTTATATACATGTATTATTGATTTAGAGATACGTTTAAAAGGACATACATGTTTTCATTACATAATTCTATGGTATATATGTATCATTTTCTGAACATAGATTTAATAAAAAGACAAATATAAAGCACAAGTTTGTAAACACTCTCGTAACACACGCCATTTTCTGATGATGTGAAATCTCGAAAACATGTACCATATCATTATTCTCATATTCAGCTAACAGTAAAAAACGTGAATTTTAATGCAGAATTATTAATAAAACCAAGGATAAATATTATTTATTGCCAATAACAGACAAAAGAAGTTATTCTGTTATGCTAGCTAAATCTATTCTTGCACACCGACCTGGCGTTTCCGGTGCTTTTACACCTGCTGGCAAAACCCATTTGGCACCCCATGCCAGATGACTGTCGTGCTATTAATCACAACAAGCGATTCATGGATTGATTATTCAATTTTTATGTAAAATCAGGTACCTTGACACTGTTTCTTTGCGTTCCTTATAGCATATTTCTCTAATATTTTACGGTACGAACATATTGTTACGCTACAAACGACAAAAACTAAAGTGGAACTTTGTTATTGTGCGTCACTGAAACTTCAGGACGACACTTCTGCCTAAGGGGCATTTATTTCCTGCGCGTAATGTACATACTATGCTGTAAGAATGAGTGCTTCGAAAAAAGTAATCGTGTTTGTTTTATTTATTGTATTATTTGTAAAATACGTTATGCAAGAAATATACTCTGTAGAAATAACAAAGCTTATATGTACATACGATATGCAAGAAAAAGTATCAGTCATGTATTTACGAATCGGATAGAAATAACCGTCTCTCGGCCAGCTGCGCAATAGTGATAACTCGGCAAGCATTGTGACCGCTCAATGCGCACGTGAACTAGAGATGGGTATTTTCTATCCGATTCGTAAAAAATTTGACATATATTATTTGTGAATTATGCTTAAACAAAATTAAGAATCAAAGAAAATTAGATGGATTTTTCGCTTTTAGGCTTTCTAAGTTATATAGGAAGTTTTATGTCAATCTATTAAAAATCAATACTAAATTACATGTATACGTAAACATGTATACGTTAATGGTGCATCAAACATAAACGTTTTTGTCTGTGTCGTGATTGCTATTGCAATTTCAGATATAAGTTTAATTGTTACCGGACGGATTTAATTGATCGCCCATTATCGTATTAGTTTTCACAGAGTCAGATCTAAAACATTTTAAAAGCACTAGGTTCCAGTTTCATACCATACTTTATGCATTTGTAAATTATCAAAAATACAGATTTCTAAAACATAACACATCTGACGGGCTCAGCGTTACATCCAATGATTTATTGTGTTCCTTAGTGCCATTAAAGATCTATTCTACTTAATCCACGGTGGATTCTGTTAAGACAAATTTGAGTTCAGAGGAGAAAACTTCCTTTTTGTGGACAAAAAAAGCAGCTCTTCAATGAGATTTGACATTTCGGAGAATATTAATTCGAGAACAGGAAACGTAATTCAAAAACATGTGCTCTTGGTAGATTGTACATCTTTAGAGGAAACGAAAAATGATCACATTAATGTTGCTGTACGTTAATGTTTATATAAACAATTCTCCGAAAACAATTATTTACATTTTCACTCCTCTGATTGTCTCAGTGGCCAAGAATATTAGTATATTTACAATTATTTTACAGATGACCGTTGTCCACCCCGAGGCTTCACTTGTAGTAATCATAAAGACACGCAATGTACGTGGTATTGTTCTGACCATGACGTATTTTGCTGCTCGAAGTGTAAGGATTTAGGTCATAGGTAATTATTTATTTTGGCTCCAAAGGTGAAACGAATCCACAGAATATAGCTTTCTTTTACTTATTTGTTTTAGCATGTAAGTAAGAAAAGATGCAAGACTTCCTTGGAGACATATTGATTTTTGTCCTGTCCGTCCGTTACAATTCATTTCCGATGAGTAACTGGAAAACCATTTATCATAGAACCTTCAAACGTTATAGGATGACGGGACTTATGGAGTAGACGACCCTTATTGATTTTAGAGACCCTTCATCAAATAAAAGATCACAGTGGCCTGAACATGGAAATCCATTTCCCATCTGTAACTTCAGAACAACTTTACCCAGAATATTAAAACTTCATAAGAAAATTGGACATGAGAGTAGATGGACCCTATTGATTTGCATGCCATTCTGTTAAAGGTCAAGATCACAGGGACCTGAACATGGAAAACAATTTCCCGATCAATAAGTTGACAACCATTGATCCCAGAATATTTATTCTTCACAAGAAGATTGAGCATGCAGAGTAGATGACCCCTATTGATTTTGGGGTCACTCGAATAAAGGTCTAGGTCACAGGGGCAAGAATGGGGAAATTTATTTCCGATCAGTAATTTGAGAAATATTTTACTTAGAACATTCAAACTTCATAATATAATAGGACTTACAGAGTAGATGACCCAACTGATTTTGGGATTACTCCATCGACGGTAAAGTTCATTATGGCCACACTTAATTTTCGATCAGAAAATGGAGAATCACTTCACTTAGAACCTTCAAACATCAAAGGGTGATCGGGCTTACGAGTTAAATTATCCGTATGACTCTTAGGGTTACTGGATCAAGGGTCAAGGTCACAGGGGCCTGATCATAGAAAACCATTTCTGATCAATAACTTGAGAACAACTGGTCCCAGAACGTTGAAACTTCATAGAATGATTAAACATAATAGATGACCTTTGATGATTTTTGGGTATCTTGATTAAAGGTCAAAGTCACAGGGACCAGATCAATTACATAAGAATCACACAGAACGTTCGAACGTCATAGGCTGATAGGACGTACATAGTCAATGACCCTAATTGTTTTTTTTGGGTCGCTTGAGCAAAGGTCAAGGTCACAGGGGCCTACACATGGAAAACATTTTACAATCAATAACTTGAGAACCTCTTGACTTAGAATGTTAGAACTTGACAGGATAATTATTCTTGTGAAGTAGATAAAACCAGTTTCCACAAGTAAATGACAACTTCTCCATGTAAATCTGAGATGGATGGCGAAAGACTTTAAGCGTACTATATTCAGTCAATTCTTCACAACGTCACAGAGAACGGGGACTAGAACACGGGAAACCTGTTGATTATCAGTTTTTCTATTATCCCTGTCAAAAACATAGTTTTATATCATCCGTATAAAGGTGAAATAAATCATTCAATTTGATAGAATCAAAATGTTTAAAGCCTTACAATGTATAACCACTTAAACTATCAAGATAACTTTTCAATCATTCACATAGGGATGTTTTATGTTTAAAACATAACTTTTATGTATAGACAGATATTGTGAACCTCCGTGGCCGAGTGGTTAAGGTCGCTGACTTCAAATCACTTGCCCCTCATCGATGTGGGTTCGAGCCTCACTCGGGTCGTTGAATTATTCATGTGAGGAAGCCATCCAGCTGGCTTACGGAAGGTCGGTGGTTTTACCCAGGTGCCAGCACGTGATGAAATAATGCACGGAGTGGCACCTGGGGTCTTCCTCCACCATTAAAGCTGGAAAGTCGCCATATGACGTCATGTGTCGGTGCGACGTTAATCCCCACCCCCCTTCACCCCTAAAAACACACACACAAAAAGAAAAAAATCGAATATTGTGAAAGAACCCAGTGTTTATAAAAATGAAAAAAACACTCTATAATTATATTTAATCTTTCAAAGTTTACATTTTTAAAACAATTACCGCATGTTGAAGCAGATTCCCAGATTTAATGTTTTGTTGTTAAAATAGACAAAAAACACATCATCGGTGAATGTATTTTTCCGAAAAGTTTAGGGCGTTTTAAATAATCATTAAAAAATGTGAAGTGAATGAAATGTGAAGAAAAACTTTAACATTTTTGAACTGGTTTAGGCGATGATCTGCGTGACGTCCAAATGAAAACGATTCGTCTACGGCCTGTGTTAGTCAATTTCTTGCGCAGAAGGAATCATTGCTGGTAAGGATTCCAGGTAACTGACCGCCGCATGTAACTGACAATTAGCAGAAATGGCGTTGAAAATCTAGATAACAGTGCAGATCATTGGACGTCAGCTATGTTTATTATTGAATGATTATAATTATTGTGTTTATATCTATAATTCAACGTCAATAGGTGAGGAGTGAATTATTCGCTATCTTCGGCGTTTACCGCAGTATTGTTAGAGCTTAGAGTGCAGACACGCCTCGATGCGTAAAGATTTAGCTCATCTTTTTAAAGTATAAGGAGAGCTATTGTTCTCGCTTAGACGTCGGCGTCGCCGTTGTATTAAGGTTTTATGTTCAGCTTCTTAATTGCAGCACATCTTATTTACAGCGTCCCCTTTTTGTGATAAAACTTCATATAAAGATTAGTCTTGGTAAAGACAAAGACACCTTTTGGTTTAGGGTCAGGGTCAGTTTTTGACACGCTCTATTTTACTTTATCTTTCCCTGTACTCACCACACTTTTTGTGAAATACATTAGCTCTTTAGTTTTGGCCTCTTAGTAAAACGTGAAGGATATTTAACATGTATTTATTTCACATGTCGTAAATGTTTCGCATAACTCGATTGCCATTTTATCATTAAGTATATGTGCCTACGTACGATCAGTATTTGAAATAGAAGCTATAACATTTATTCCAAAACGGAAATGTACAAGTATTGAAATTTGCAAAGATTGATATGTAATATTATACCTCACAAAAATGCTCAATGCAAATTCCCGTTGATATAATTTGTTAATATATGTAAAAAATATCAGTCAGGGATTTAATATCTCATGCGCTAATCGCTGTCTTGTTTCTATGCGCATGTGACAATATCATTAAGTTTATACCATATGCCCAACAACGCTATTTTGGTTATCTGCTCATTTTATGTTATTCTCAATTTCTCTAGTTATGCGATTTGATATTAAAGTTGATATAAAGCGGACGCGATTCACCACAATTTCCGAGTATGATCTCCAGATCATAAAACTTTACCTCTAAGTTACTTCGATGTTCTGTTGCTGTTAATAATTCTTTAATTCTTATTATTATAGTACTACACCATTGAACTCATTTTGTTGATGTCATGCAATAAATGTTTAGACCCATTTTGCTTTGCCTACCTAGGCGGGGGAGAATATACATTTGTCTGAGCAAGCGCTAGGGAAAAACTCTAAAATAGCATGCACGTAGGTGACGTAACATGGTCCTAGCACTCTTATGACGCCATAAACTGTATACCCATTTTATCACATATTTGGCTTCATTTAAGTGAAATAAAGACTTTTTCATTTTTTGGTAGTCTATTAGTGTAATGAAACTTCGAAGCTGACGTCGTTTTAAGAACAAATCGATTTAACTGTCTATAATAGGTAAGAAAGGAAGGATTTTTTACGTTTCTGTAGGAAAATAGGAGACGTTGGACGAATTGACTTTGTCTATTATAGGTAAAGATAGAAGGATTATTTACGTTTAAGTATGTGAAGGACTATTGTTTATATTAGACAATTGTGTATTTAGTATTTACCTAACCTCATTTTTAGTTCATCTGAGCAATGCTCAGGTGAGTTTTTGTGACCGCTCGATGTCCGGCGTCCGTCCGTCTGTCTGTCGTCTGTCTGTCTGTCAACATTTAGCTTGTGTATGCGATAGAGGCTGTATTTTCAACTGATCTTTATGAAATTCTGTCAGAGTGATTATCTTGGTGCAATCTAGGCCGAGTTTGAAAATAGATCATATTGGTTTAAAACTAGGTCACTAGGTCAAATGAAAGAAAAACATTGTGTATGCCTTAGATGCTGTATTTTTCAATTAATCTTCATGAATTTTTGTTAGAATGATAACCTTGATGAAATCTAGGCCGAGTTTGAAAATAGGTGATCTGGGGTTTAAAACTAGGTCACTAGGTAAAATCAAATAAAAACCTTGTGTGTGCGATAAAGGCTGTATTTTTCATGAATTTTGGTAAGAATAATAACCTTGATAAAATCTTGGTCAAGTTTGAATATGGATCATCTGGGATCAAATATTCGGTCACTAGGTCAAATAAAAAATACATTTTGTATGTGATAGAGAATATATATTTTTAACTGGTGTTCCTGAAATTAAATCAGAATGATGGCCTTGATAAGATCTAGGGCAAGTTTGAATATGGGTCATCTTGGGTCAAAAAGTAGGTTACTTCGTCAAATCAAAGAAAAAAACTTGTGTATGCGAAAGAGGCTGTATTTTTCAATTGATCTTTTCAAACACTGCTATGGTGTGTTATGGTATGTTTCTCAGGTGAGCGGACTAGAGCCATCTTGGCCCTCTTGTTATAATACTTCCAGATCATGTGTTGGATTAAAGCAAGTCGTATCAGAAAGATCTCACGGGAAACAGAATCAAAGTCTTGCCATTAAGGGTATGATTGGAAAGTATAATGTACAGATAAAGAATCGTTTCATGAAAAGAGATGACAATGATGGAGATGACTGTAAAATAAGCAGTATCTGTATGCATCCTGATGGTAACGTTCTCCTTGTTGATACTATTAACGGGAAGCTGAAGAAACTGGGAAGTTCGTACAACGTCGTCAGTCAATGTGATATTCTCAAAGTGTCCTACTGGACTGACGTGTGTTATATAGGTGACGATAGAGCTGTTGTCTGTTATGAGAATGGTAAAATTCAGTATGTGAATGTATCGGATAAGTTGAAGCTTGAGCATTATATAAAGCTTGACCACGGCTGTAAAGGTCTTGCTTGTAATAGTGATAAACTCTATGTCAGAGATGATAACACGATATATACCTATACCATTCGCTGTGAGCAGAAACATCTTCTTTACAGCATAAAAGGAATAAACCCGTGTTTCTCCCGTATTGCTATTAGTGATAACGGTGAACTCATTTATATTACAATTGGTGCAAAAGGTCTTATAACAATAGATAACAAGGGAAACCATCTATTCACTTTGAAGCCTGACATATGTAATGTAACAGTAGATGTATGTGTTGTTGGTGACGGTACTGTACTTGTATTAGACGAAAATGCAAGTGTGCATCAGGTTGATTATAGCGGTAAACAAGTTCTGGGAACAGTTATTGTTCAGTCAGATAATGTAGATACACAATACCCGTTTTGCTTTGATAGACAACGATGTAGACTAATCGTTGCGGGGAGCAGAGACAACTGTATACATGTCTTTAAGCTACAGCACCACAACAGTGATACATTTATGAAGTAAGGTATTAGACCCATAACAGAGTACCTCCTTTTGAAGAGTATTCAAGTCTTACCATAAACCTACTTGACGGAAAATTTTCTTTGGGTGGAGTAGAGGGGGTGGGTGTAGGGGGTTTCAAGCCCCACTGGGACCAAACGTTTTTGTCCTTATTTTCCATTTTTTAAAATAAGTTATTACTTTTTTCAAGATTTATTATCGATTTATTGTACACAAGTGGAACATTTTCATTTGGTAAGCGATTTCTTGCTGTTCGGAGTGAATTCAGAGTTAGACATTTTTAAAAATACTGAGTTACATGCGGTAAAAGTTCTCTGTTTCGCCTTTACTATTTAGATTACATATTGTGGAAGAAATGTTGGTAGGTTTTACTTCTGCCCCAAAGTTATTTTTGAACGAAGTGAGAAAAATTTAAAACAGTCCCACAAGGCTCGACCTTAATTTTTCAATGATGGAGTTAGAATTCTGACTCAGTAAATCTGTTTACTTGAGGTACTCTAGAAAAAATAACATTGACAATTTCTATTTTGAGTTTTATAATTGTTTACCAATAGATTGATGATTTTTTAAAGATGAATGGTATAATGCATTCTCTGCAAACGTATTTGACAGTGACCATCACTTCGAAATTTGTCTCTACTTGAGCTTGACTGCCTCGATAGCCTAGTGGTAGGGCGTCCGCTTCGAGTGCTGGAGGTCGTGAGTTCGATCCCTGGCCGTGTCATACCTAAGACGTAAAAATGGTACCAGTAGCTTCCTTGCTTGGCGCTCAGCTTTAACAGGATAGTGCTAGGACTGGTCAGTATAATGTGACTGGGTGGGGTATCATGCCACGTGTCTAAGGCGTGATATTCCAGTGAAACAGCATTATAAAGTAGGGCATTGTGCTCACTGCTATAAATAGACACCGCCGATTATATGACTGAAAAAATTGTTGAAAAAGACGTTAAACCCGAACACACACACACACTACTTGAGCTTGAGAAAATACTAGTACCAAAAATTATAAAAAAATTAAAAAATAAGAATGGCACGGTAAAAGTCGTTGAAAAATTGAAACACAGTGCAAAACTTTGTCAACTTTAAAAATATACCAAGCAAATGCCATTTTAAAACATTACTATTAGGATCCAATACCTTTATGTACTTGATGCCAGAAAATATTTAATTTTCATCCATAAGTTTAAAGTACATCTAATAATTCAATGCATTTAGACTGAAGAATATATATGGGTTAAACAAATCAACACTAACACTGTGCCTCTCTGAAATTGAAAAGTAAAATGTATTACAAAATCTCTCATCTAAATTGGATCAAGATTTGTGTTAATGTTTTAAATTATAAGAGATTTCAATATTGAAAAAAATCTTAAAAGTGATTAATGACATTCATTCATGTATTTATTATTACTGACAAGCCGTGTAGTCTGAAATATATGATAACTCTACAGCGTTAGTCGCATAGTAAAATTGAATGTTAAGTAGCAAGAATTATGCTTTTATATATGCCATACAACATTTAAATTCAGATTAGATAAAATATAGCTCATATATTTTCTTTTTATATCTTTCAAATAAAGAATGTGAGGTATGTGAACAGAAAAAGGTACCTAAAAATAATAACACTGTTGTACGTAAATCTATACACAGGTAGTTAATTTTGTCCGATAAAATTAATACTTAACTAGAAATTGCTTTTGTAAAAAAGCGCGTGTCTCCCCCAATGCAAAGTCCTAGGCTAGAAGTCAATAGGGGTCAGGAGCGAAAATCAAATAGACACTGATGGTTGGCTGCAATAGGGATCATCTACTTGGCATGTCCAGTCATCCCGCTAAATTTCAACACTCTTGGCCTAGTGGTTCTCAAGTCACTGTTCAGGCTCCTGTGACCTTGACCTTTGATCAAATGACCTCAAAATAAATAGGGGTCATCTACTCTGCATGTCCAATCATCCTATTAAGTTTCAACATTCTAGGTCAAGTGGTCCTCAAGTTATTTAAAAAAAAAATGATTTTACATGACCAGTCCCCTGTGACCTTGACCTTTAATAGACTGACCCCAAAATCAATAGGGGTCATCTACTCTGCATGTTCAATCATCCTATGAAGTTTCAATATTCTGGGTCAAGTGCTTCTCAAGTTATGATCGGAACTGGTTATCAATATTCAGGCCCCTGTGAACTTGACCTTTAACAGAGTGACTCCAAAAACAATAGGGGTCATTTACTCTGCATGAACAATCATCCTATGAAGTTTCAACATTCTAGGTCGAGACGTTCTCAAGTTATTGATTGGAAATGGTTTTCCATGTTCAGGCCCCTGTGAACTTGACCTTTAACAGAGTGACCCCAAAATCATTAGGGGTCATTTACTCTGCATGACCAATCAACCTATGAAGTTTCATCATTCTGGGTCAATGGTTCTCAAGTTACTGACCGGAAATGGTTTTCAATTTTCGGGCCCCTGTGACCTTGACCTTTAACAGAGTGACCCCAAAATCATAAGGGTCATCTACTCTGCATGAACAATCATCCTATTAAGTTTCAACATTCTGGGTCAAGTGGTTCTCAAGTTACTGACCGGAAATGGTTTTCGATGTTCAGGACCCTGTGACCCTGACCTTTAACGGAGTGACTTTAAAATCGATAGGGGTCATCTACTCTTTATGATCAATCATTCTATGAAGTTTCAAAATTCAGGGTCAAGTGGTTCTCTAGTTATTGATCGGAAATGGTTTTCAATGTTCAGGCCCCTGTGACCTTGACCTTTGACGGAGTGACCCCAAAATCAACAGGCGTCATCTACTTTTCATGACCAATCATGCTATAAAGTTTCAACATTCTGTGCTGTGTCAAGTAGTTCTCTAGTTATTGATCGGAATTTGATTTCAATGTTCAGGCCCCTGTGACCTTGACCTTTGCCGGAGTGATCCCAAAATCAATAGGTGTCATCTACTCTTCATGACCAATTATCCTATGAAGATTCAATATTCTGGGTCAAGTGATTCTCTAGTTATTGATCGGAAATGGTTTTCAATGTTCAGGCCCCTGTGACCTTGACCTTTGACGGAGTGACCCCAAAAACAATAGGGTCGTCTACTCCAGCAGCCCTACAACCCTATGAGGTTTGAAAGTTCTAGGTCAAATGGTTTTCCAGTTATTGCTCGGAAATGAAGTGTGACGTACGTACGTACGGATGGACAGGGCAAGAACAATATGTCTTCCCAAGAGGGTGGGGGGTGGGGGGAGACATAAATATAAGATCACAGGCAACTAGAGGAAATCAGAATTGCAGATTTGTCAAATGCACATTATATCCTGAATGTAACTAAATGTGTTCTATTTCACTGGATATTTCGCATTGTTTTAGGTTGCATATTGTCGTTGAAAAATATCACTTAAATATTTCATTTCCACATTTTTAGAAACAGGCGAACAGTTAAATTAGCGGGTTTGTCTAAAATAAAGATACATTCTAAGGGATGGATCTGCTAGTAGTGCAGAGGCTGCATTTCGTCTTGCATTTGTTGATTATCAGTTTAATGTCCTTACCGAAAGGACGCTTGCTATTGGTATCGCAAGGTCAGCTTTCAAAAATATGTATATATTCTTCTCTCCTATGAATATCAATTGCCCCTTAGGAAAAAACTGCATATTTTTGCAGTCTTTTTGCAGTGAAACAGCAGTTTTTCTATAAAAATGCCTCTTTATCCAGTTATTAAAACTGTTTCCAGCATGAGATGACCAGTAAAAGGCTGTTTTAAGAAACTGCATATTACTGGAGGATTGAAAAAAACTGGTGGTGGCCAGTTTTCTGCAATTATTTTGAAGTTGTTGCAAATGTTTTCACAAAAATCAGTTTTACGGGAAGTTTATTGCTGTTATGTTCCAAGAGCAGTATTTTCAGAATTCTTTATATGAACAGTAGTATTTAATAAAAACTGCTGAAGACTGCTTCCTGATGTCCCATAATGCAGCGCAAAAGATGGCCGCTCACAGTGAAAACTAAAGCATGTGAAAATGTATACATGGATTACAACTGCTCAAAAACAATGTTTTAACAATAAATAATGCATAAAAAGTAAATAGTTGATAACAACTGGGGTTAACTAATAAAGCAGTATTAAAGAGTAAAAATCATGCACAGACTGAATGGATTTATAGGCATTTCATGGAAACGGGTGATCATATGCAAATTCAAAGGATTTACAAGATAAAGGACATAACCTAGTCCATAACCTGTATAAATGAATCTGAGGTTTTGTATTTAAGGTATTGGACCCCTAAAAGTAATGTTTAAAAATGGCATTTACTTGGTATATTCTAAAAGTTGACCATGTTTCACACTGTGTTGCAAATTTTAAACAACTTTTACCGTGCCATTTTTTGTAAATTTTGTTTAATTTATGGTATTTCCTCACGCTCAAGAAGAGACAAAATTCAATGTGATGGCCACTATCTAAAACGTTTGCAGAGAAATCATTACAGCATTAATTTTGATAAAAGAAACATCAATATATTGTTAAACAATTATAAAACAAAAAATACTGTAAAAATCAGTTTTTTTCTAGGGTGCCTCAAGTAAACAGATTTAATGAGACAGAATTCTAACCCCAACATTGAAAAAATAAGGTCGAATCCCGTGGGTCTGTTTTGAATTGTGCTCACTTCATTCAAAACAAACCTTGGAGCAATAGAACATCTACCTGCATTTCTTCCACAATATGTAATCTAACGAATGAAGGCAAAATAGAGAAATTTTACCGCACGTAACTCAGTATTTTTAAAGATGACTCTATCCTTCCTGAGTCAGAGGTAAATTCACATTGAATAGCAAAAATAAATCGCTTATAAAATGAACATTTTCCACTTTTATACAATACATGCATAATTAGTTTTGAGTAAAAACTTACTAGAAAAAAAGGAAAACATGGAAAAAATATTTGGTCCCAGTGGGGTTTGAATCTACCCGCCCCCCTCGAAAATTGCAATCAAAGTAGGTTTATGATAGAAATTGAATACTCTTCAAAAAGGTGATACTCTATTACGGGTCCATAGAAATTGAATACTCTTCAAAAAGGTGATACTCTATTACGGGTCCAATACCTTAAATAGAAATTCAGCTCATTGTACATTTTAGGGATGGTTAAATCATCACAGACAGTTTAATATTCAAAAGAAAGTAAAGAATGAATAACTCCCCTTGGACAATTGAGCAAGTTCAAAATTTTAAATGTTTGAAATGTTTAACAGTTCTTCTGCATTTTTTTGTGATGTCATTTAAATGGTTGAAACAAGAAGTATAGTCATTTAACTTCATAAAACTGATCATGCGGTTCTTTTGCATTTTCTTGTGACATCATTATACCTCTTAGTTCATTTACATATTTCGGCCGATTTAACTGCATTCTCACCGCACTTTCACTGCTTTTTCACTGCTTTTCTATTAAATATGTAAATACAGGCATTTGAAGACAATAACTGCTAAAAAACTGCCTTTTGAATGCCCTGAGAAATAATGCTGAAAAACTGCAGTTTTAATGCCTTCCTTTTTCCTAAGGGGTGTTAACGCAATTCTCGCTGAATGAGTTTGTCTCCCTTACATTTAATGTTATGTCCAAATCAATATATGTCAATTTCAAACATAATGATAGGAAATATTTTGTGTTGACCTTCATGCTTTGGGCAAAATACAGGTTGCGTGTTATTCCATAGAAAGCAAATTAATTTTAATACATTTGAGTTTGTTAAAAATACTGTCTAATGGCTGTTTTAAGATAAATCAAGTAGCTTTATTAATTCATATTGAAATATTATTTCTTTATATATTAAACATAATGGTAGCACATGATGTTTCAGGATTCCCGTGATCATGTATTAGAAAATGAAAACTTTTAAATCAAAATATTTTCTTTTGTTTTGAAACTATCCTCCATAAAACGGTGGCTAAACACTGACAGCACCATAATTATATATAGTATGTGTTTTTTATTCGAAATACAGAAACATATAATTTTCATCGAGAAAAACGAGACTGGTATGAAAGATACTCGTATTTTGTTTGAATGTCCCTGTCCATATAACAGTAATTTTGTGTCACATTACATGCCAAAAGGAATAATATACTTTTCTTCGGCTGAAAACACGTGAATTAGAAGATAATTATTTTCTATGGTACATTCGATAGGCGGTGTATCACTGTATGTGCACGAAAGTGTTGTACTTTTGATACTGTATTTAATTTAAGCTTTCATTCAGCTTTAGGCGATCGGCTGGATATTATTAACTTACTAAAATTAAAAATTGACAGCTTTAAGATTTTTTTGTGATACATTGCTTCATCTAATTTCAGTTATAAGACATTTTTTAATGTTTCAATTAATTTTGACGATTTGTAGACATGAATTTCTAAAATGAAATTGAATATAACATTTTCAATGCCTATCATGTTATATGCTATTGTCATGGTGTTGAATGACGTATGATAATCATGATGTTGTATGATGTTTGAATGATAATAAGTTATGTATATTGATGTCTAGTATTGTGATGTATCAGCAATGTACATGTCTTGATACACACGCAGATCGCACAAGTGATTCTTACCAAATAATACAAGTATATTGAATTGATTTGGTGTTCTTTGTTTCTGAACGATACAGTATGAGTTTAAATAAGGTGGTTAGCTCTCCCTTAACTATGAAAATATATTAGGAAATTTGCAAACACGCATGTTAGTAAAACACACTTGCACGTTTCACCGAGTACTATTGGTCCCTTTTATTATCAGATAACTGTATACTGTAGGGTTCTTCCTTAACAATTAATGTTGAAGATATTTTAAATAATTACTGAATAAAACTGTTGAGTTTTCATATAGTTGTTGATATCTATGTGACCTAAAACTGTAGACGTTTTCACTAAAATTCGATCTTAAGATTTCTAAAGTTGTTCTGGAAGATTTTATTTTCTGAGAGCACAATCCCTGATAGAATGCACGTCTAAGTACGAGAACTTTTATTGCGTTAAATGTGGTTTATCCAAATTTGGTCAACCAATGGATTTGTTCAAAAGTTTAACAACTAATCATTTACACTTATTTGTGGTTATTGAGATCTTAGTAAATGCTAGATTTTTACTGATAGTATTTATAAGTTTTGGTTTTCATATCCTGATTTCCGAACCAAGAAAGTATTATTTTAGAATATATACTAATTTATAGACAAATTTTGCCTTATGAAAGATACGAATATAAGCAATATTGTATAAACGATATCGAAGAGTTGTATTGACACGGACATATTTTGCCAACAACATTAGAAATATTAGTTTATAAAATTATAATTACCTCCCTTTGCTTATCTAAAATAGATAAATGCCGAAGCTATACACTGTTTTAGAACTTGTCTTTGTTTCAAGTATTTGAAACATCCCAATATTTATCAAATGCAAATGCAAAACTAGGAATCATATCACAATCTAAAGAAATAGTCCACTTTTTAGATTGTTTTATGTTAAAGGGATAATAATATTAATATATATATTTCCAGAAAGGATTTAGGTCTATGTTACTAGCCATTTTTATTCATTAAATAAAGCTATAAAAACTTAAACATGTCATAAAATGCTAACATTTTACAATACATCTTAAATTCCATTTATATATCTGATCGGGGTTATTGATATACAATTCAGTCATGAAATAAGCAAGCAAATACAGTAAAGTTATTATCCTCGCTGTTTTATTTTATATTTGTGAATGAGGGGATTATATTTTCAAATTGAAAGATATCCAATTTTGGCAACTGGATGGCAAAAGTGATGTAATTCTGTTGTGGTTCGATTTGATTTTCAGTTAAGAATGCGGCAAACAACCATTGTGAGTATCGGGGAGATAATAATTCTACGTCCATTATGACATCATATTGCCGTATGACGCCCTGTTCATTAATATTCGAAAGAAAAAATTTATCATCGTAAATTTTATCATCATAATATTTCTATGAATAAGACCTTCTATGATCAAGACCTCGTGCGTGAGTCTTTCATTTACGATGGGTCATCATTCAGATGCTTGGACATTTAACCAAACGCTCTCGTGGTTCATTCACCCATTATTTGCGTTATTTCATTGCTAGTGCGATAACTTAAAGGTCCACTACTAACACCCGAACGAGTATTATATGAAAACCAGAGTTTGCAGCTGAGACCTTCTATTTACTGAAAATATGACCCACTGCATCGGATCTGACAAGTAGTCATGAATATGTTCAAGAATAACCAACAAATACAAGAAATAAACACAACAAAAATGCCGAAAGTATGTTTTCCAGCTGTTTACGAACCCGTCGCGCATCTTCGGATTTTTTTCGGAAGAATCCAACGACACGAGACTAGTAATAGACACAGTACGAGTTTTTCTTCAAAAGTGCCCTCTTAGAGACGTAAGATTCCGTTTCGCTAGGACGAACACCAATATTGTCCGAGGCGAAGCCGAGGATAAAATTGGTGTCCGTCCTAGCGAAATGGCGTCGTAAGTCTTTAAGGGGACACTTTTGAAGAACAACGAGTAACTGTATCTGACTTATACGACGATAAGTATACAAAGTTCATTAATGAGTGAATAATTAGATAAAGAGAAAAAGTTTTTTTTTTTCGAAAGACAAACATTAAATTATTATTGTGCCGTGTGCCTTTCTACATATATTGTATCAGCTAGTGGTATTATCCGAAATTTTCGTGCATTCAAATTTCAAACGGGTGGCTGTACATGTGTTTGTACATTTGTATACATCACTACATTATATACAAGTTATAATTTTTGACGAGGAAACGAACGAACAAGACGAAATCCTAGACCTCTTTGTACCACCCCTTACTGTTTAAATTGAGGCATCGGAGCTCCGTTGCTGGATGTGTCATTTTGTAATGTAGGTACGATATGTTATCTGTTTATATGTATTACGTTTCAACAGTTTAATAATGGTTTGTTGTAATATAATATTGGACTTCGTTAAAGGTGTCTATAATATCTGTTAGCAATACACTCGCCTTAAATGTTTTAAGAACAGCCTGTTAAACGAAAAACGGTCACAAGAGGTAAAGTGAGCTATGTAGGCTCACAAAAAGAATGGTTACTAAGCTCATCTGAGCACATAATGCTCTTTAAGGACTGATGATTGCCTGGTTTACATTAACATTGATTACACTCTAATGTCACCCTTGCTAAATAATTGTGTATCTAACTTGAACACAGTATTCAAACGAATATCACCAGACAGAGTGTTAGTTATAAAGAAATAATAAATTGTTTACTTTGCTCGTTAGAAATTAAAAATATTTACTATCAGCTTAAAATAATTAAACAATGCACTCTTGTTTAAATGTTTCTTAAATCAAAACTTTTGTGTAATTTAGTACCAAGCGTTGATTAGGTCTGGAAAACAGTTTTGCTAATCTGAGCGACCCTATTTATTGTTTATTTTATTTATCTATTTATTCTTTTATTTTTGGTAATCTGTATTCCTTCAATAAATTTCTGTTCAGTTCATTTCTCTTCTGTTCTGTTCTGTTCTGTTCCTAAAAATTGGATTTTTCTTGTAAATTTACGTTACACAAAATTATATTAGGAAGTAAAGTACGTTCCTCCGTGTGCATGATTGACAATAAGACAACAGTACGATAGTGAAGAACGAAGATACGATGGCGAAGCGCGACGGTACGATGGACTGTCACCATCATACTGTCACGCTTTGCCATCATACTGTCGTGTTATCGCCATCGTACTATCGCGCTTCGTCATCGTACACTCGTACCTTCGCCTTCATAGGGAGCAGGCGCTGGTCCTAACGGAACACCGTAGTTTTAACATGGCGCAGCCCGCTTTATTATTAATTTGTCAGGTATTGCAGATGTTCTATGCTGGCTGCGGTATAAAGCTATCCTTGCCGTTCTGTTTATAAAAGGAAATTAATAATTCTTTCTTGTGTTGTTTAGAAGCTTTATTTACATTGCAATTCTAAAATATTGATACCTTCAAAAGAAGATATCCAAAAATTAAATCACCTTGAAAATGGACTTTCTTTACATCAAGCAAAGTTTATGATTTCATTCACGAACTTCACGTGCAGGTAGTTAACTGATAGAGTGCGTTCATACAAGACAGTTCTATTTATAATGTGTCCGCTTGCAACCGTAAAAAGACACTTTTACAATAGCTCTGCTGGGGATATGGTCGTATGATAATTTATAAATAGATACAACATACTAATATATTATATGCCCAAATAATAACACGATTTTTACGGAATAAGCATAGAAAATTCAACATTTTTGTAACTCATGAAAACGTCATGAAAATCATCCTTATGATACAGGTAATATACAGCTATACTACAAGTTTTCGGGAGGACAATTTAGGCCCTTCCCGAATAAGTTTTTTCACAACTTCGTCTGCAAACTTTTTCAGTTAATCTCCTTTCAGCATAGTTTTAAAAATATAAGAAATTAACTATCTTACACTGTAGAAACAAAATTTGATTGAAATTTACCTATATACATTGATTTATGTACATATGGCTACATTTATTCAATAACATTTTAGATATTAAACACATTGTCTTGGCCTAATATATGTCACTGTCAATTTGAAACTAAAAATTTGTACATCTCATATTTTTCATGCAAATCGTGTATAACTACCATCATGGAAATACAGTTATTTTGTTGCGCGTCTTTAAACGGATATTCGTTTGAATTAATTTTAAAATCACGTGATCCCGAAGAATTTCCAATCGATTACGGAAAAGTGATAAACACGAAAGTAGGACAAAATGACCAAGAAAATACAGAAACAATCATTTGTTTCTCTGTGCATGTGTTGATTTCAAGGGAATATTACACGGCTATCGTAATGTTTAGTAGTATATTTCAAAATGTGTAGTCTTGTTTTAAGATTTATGTCTATTCATTTGTCTTTATTTTGCACCTTTCATGTTGAAACGAATATCATTTGAAAACAAAAACTTAAGGTACCTCCGCAAACTGAAATTAGAAATTCATTTGAAAAATCAGAATCCTCGAAACAGCTTTCGAAATGCAAGGACACAAAATATAATATGATAAAAGTTGAAATGATATATCTGTAGATAAATTTGCGAGCATGAAAGCTACGCTGAACCCTTTCTCCACAGTGCTTTGGAAGAAAATGAGTGAAATGTTTTGGTGCAAAAGTTTGGTATCGTATGAAAACCAAAACTGCTATAAAATATTTATTTTCAAATCAAAGAAATGCCAAAATAGTGCAAATAAGAGAGTTACTTTTTCAAGAAAATGTCGTTAATTATTCTAATGCGCAAAACACGTGCACAGTTTTTCTAAAATATTTCGCCGCAATGTTTATTTCAAGGAATTAAATTTATGATTGTTATTTTACCTCAGATTTCCTTACTGAAATGTATATGTGTCCTTATTCATGGTTAGAGATATCCATTTATTATAGTTTTGCACTGTCCGATCTCCTTAATCTGTTACAGATCCTTTACATTTAAAGAATAAACGCAATGTGTAATGATAGTTTTTCGCTTTACACACCTCTCTTGGACAAGAAAGCCGTTTCACTTAAAATTTGTAAGCGTCCGCTGGCAAAATATTAATGAAAGTTCGGAACTTTTTCTAAAATAAAGTTTAATTTCAATCATTCTCAAAAACTGGAAATATTGCACATTGTGTTGAATACAAAAAAAATGTATATAAATAAAACAAAAATCCCAAAAATAAACCATTTTAGAACTATTCCGGGAACTATACGTTTCAGCCGAACAACGCATTTCAAGATGACACAAAACTGACATCTCTTTGTAAACAATGTCAAAGTTCACCTGAGGGAATTGCTGAAAAAATAAAAGTGCTTACTTGTTTCAGTTTTACGTCCTGTAGAAAACAATCAACATTCAACTTTAAATGCATAATTTATATGTTCTATAATTATTCCAATATCAAAAACCGTCCGATCTTTTCCGAGAGAAATAAAACGAAGCAATTTTAACTATTTGTTTACACTTCAACCATGTGAAATTATAGGCATGTACTATTACGAGACTCCCGTGCGTGTGTGCGAATATTTCAAAGTCTATTTCATATTAACGACGATAGGAAACAAGTGTGCACTCGGCAAATAGCAAGTCTATTATTTTCAGGTGTATACTGGATACTGATCCCAATGTTTGTAATTTCCAGATGAAGAACTCAGTTTCATAGAAAGTCTTAGTACTGGACCGCTGCTTCCGTTGTCAACACCGCAGTAATATAAAGTCAGTGTCCATTTCTATGCCGGAATTGCAATACACATTTATTATCAGTTTACATCTATGAAAGTGTGAAAAAAGTATCATTATTTAACGAAGAGAGAACCAACTTGAAGATACAAAAAGTTACTTTTGAGATATTTCTGATTTTAATCATCAGATTTTCGCGCGAAAAGTTCAACCGATTGCATTTTGTTTGTTTCGTAGTTATCTACAATTGTATACAAATTGTATTACCTCCTAGCATATTTGGCTGTACATTTTTTCTGCGGTTTATTCTCACTGTGTTTTTATAAACATCCTGCATAAATTCTCATATTGTATAAAACAGCGATACATCAAAATTGGTTATATATAGTTTACGACGCATGCAACATCTAAAAAGGAATCACTATACACATCTAACTTGTCCCGGACCAGTATGCGGAAAGTTTCAAGATTATCTAAAAATATTTGCATATATCGTGATAAAGCAAATATTTCGATTGTTTATATAATTCATAAATATACAATTACGTATTCGTGAGAAAGCTACGTTAGGTAATTTCGGTAGTTACCACAGAAGTGCCAAAAATTCCATTTCCACCAAATTTTCCGCGAGATAAGCAGCGCGTAATTACATCAATTCCAGTATAATAAGTTAAACCTTTCTTAAGCTTGCACAATCCTTGAAACAAATTTTAGATCGTTGGCAAATTTTGTTCACATTAAGTCTGAGACTTGTCTTACAATTTTAGGCAGTTTGGTACACCATACATACAAAAAACCTTGTCCGCACCTTGCACTACTTTTATGTATGCTGAAAATAGCAACATGTACAAATGTATTTTCGTCTCAATACATGAAGTGGTCAGATTTGAAAACAGATTTTGTAATACGTTTAGTTCTATTCAGTAAGACAATTCTCCTATGCATTAATTGAAAGTTTGAACTAACTTTTGCCATTCATGAATTTCTAATCAAGTATTTGGAAAGGATAAATGTAACAAAAATTTGGAAAAATATCTGCATTGTTTATTTCCAAATCTCAGTATTACTTTTTATACAGCTACTTTTAGTTCAGGTCTTGCAAAATGAGCTGTTTTGTGCTATGGAACAGCTGCATTTGAAAGCTTTGGTTCACTATATTTTCACACCGCAAATGAAGGTCCCACTAAATTTAAGATGGCGGAAGTACCTTTATAAAGTTCCATAACAATTTGATACAGCAGTAATCAAAAACTCGAACTCATGAGATAATCGGTTCAGGTATGTAGGGTACTTGACGATTTATGCATGTGTAAATAGTAATTAAATGAAATAATTTGGTACATCGACATAAAATCAATATGAATTATGTCAAGCAGGTTTGCGCTTTGAGGCATTTAGCATTTTATATCAGCTTCTTTGCGGGCCAAATATTTACAGAATTTGTTTAACATACACATGTACAAATTGTTTGAAAACGGTACATTGAATTAGCACTAAAACACATAATGATATATTGTAAACATCATTGGAAGCTTCTTACAATAAGCTTCTTTCTGTCAGATTCTACAATATCTTCTTTCCATATTGATTTTTTAAACAAATATTTAAAAGTAATACATATGTCACCAGTTTACAATTACTATCTTAGCTAAGATACACAGTGTCGTTTGACGAACTATTTTCCTTTCAGAAAGCATTTGCTTAACCCAATGACAGGTCGAATTGCAACAAAGTCATCTGTAAAAGTAATATGGTGCTAATCTTAGGTCCGTATGTGATGTCGTTATAACAGAACACTCTATTTTCGTATAAGGATACAAGGTAATGGTGCACCCGCCCGCTTAGCTCAGTAGGTAGAGCGCTGGTTTACGGATTGGGGGATTGCGAGTTCGATCCCCGGGCGGGGCGTATGTTCTCCGTGACGGTTTTATAAAAAAACATTGTGTCCGAAATCATTTATCCCCCACCTGTGATAATTCATGTGGGGAAGTTGGCAGTTACTTGCGGAGAACACGTTTGTACTGGTACAGAATCCAGGCACACTGGTTATGTTCACTGCCCGCCGTTATATGAATGAAAAACTGTTGAAAATGACGTTAAACCCAAAACAAACAAACAAACAATCATGTGTTTATATACATGAACCAAAGTCAAATACATACTGTTAAAAATACGTGTATTTACACTAGTTAATATATCTCCTCATTGAATAATTGAAGGAATCATCCAGTTCTACACGTCAGTTTACATATAAATATACACATTACTGCGTAGTAATAGCTAGTTATCTTTAGCCTAGTTTATGATAAACAATAATTCACTTAGCTTTCCAACCCCCTTCCTGCCTACATTCCCTATATATAATTTTGATAGGTCCCCCGACCGTCGTCTTTTGATCACAAAATCGTATTGATTCTTTCGCAGTTTCTGTGTCGATGGCTTTCATATCTATTTCTGTTTCCTATTTTTATTCAGTTTCAACATAAAAATTATATGTCATTTGAATGTCACAGTTTAACGAAGGCACTGAACGTATTTCTTTAAGAACAAGGTCACGCGGTTACATAAAACGTCATGCATGCTAGATGTTGTGCCCGCTCAAATTATTTTTACTTCCTTGAGTTAAGTTTTGATTGTACAGGCAACTCAGTCAAGCCGTTTTAAGATCACTCGTAAAATCGCAATTGTGTTCCCTCGATATTTTAGCTCACTCATATCTTATGATATGTAGTCATTTGTAGAGATCCATATTACAGCCATGTTTGTTCAGGGTTGCATTTGTAATTATCCACACTGTCAGGTTATTTACCGAAGTTAAACACAGTTCTCATCATGTTACATTATATTGTCAGTGTCTAAACAAGCTTCAATCTGTGCGCAATATGTCAATCATGTTAATAATGCATGCTTACACAGCACTAGCCTGGCTCCCTGGCTGCATGGTTATTTTTTATATAAATACAGGAAACATTTTATTAGAAAATTTTAAGCCTCTGAAATAGCACAATTTTATCTGATGGCTGAACCATACAACCTGGTGAAAGTTGGCCAATGTAACCCTAGAATAACCCTGTAAACTGTTAACTATTGAGAACCCTATCAATTGTAAAGTAATTATCTACCCAACCCAATGTAATGACAAGTTCTCTATACAAATTTGATAAGGGTCATTTGAGAAAACATCAGTTGTTGTTATTTTCTAGAAGAGTATGATATTGAGCCCATTCATGATTCAACAGTTTGCTAGTAAATGTAAGATTATTTGGAGGTAGCATATACTGACAGGATCTTTTTATGAACTTTTAGGTTTTATTGAATGCTAAATATGGAAACTCCAACAACAGAAAGTGTTTACAGTTATGGTAAAATTAACCCGTACATAAAAAGTTAAAAATGTATTTTATGTGGAAAAATGAAAGAAAACAGAAAAGAAAGCGCTTATTTTATGGACAAGAAAAAGCAAACTTGTACTGGTAAATAATTGAGCGACTGCTGTGTAATAATATTGTTTCACTGGAGAAAAGTTTGTATTTTAAATAATTTTTTTTATTAAACAAAGAAAAAAGGGTGCTGGTGAATTTAAAAGTGCTCAGCGCCTTGAAATCTGTCTTTCTCGTCAGTGAGATGTCATCAGCTACAGCCAGTTCTAGACGACACCAAGTCAATAGATTATTTTCAATTTTATTTCCAATGGCAGCATGACAGACACTGGAGCTCATAAGTTAATGAAATTTTACACAAGGTTTTAAATCAGTTCTGTGATGAACTATGTGTATCATAAAGAGTTTAAATTATAAATATTATTATTCAGATTTTTGATCTATGTGTTTGAGTGATTTCTTTACGAGAGCTATCCCTAAGGCAGCAAATGCTTGACTATTCAAATTGCAGAAGCAGGAATATTACCCTATTTTAAAATTTTAAAATATCTATAAAGTTTCAATCCTGTATTTGTATTCGTATTTTAGATGAAAACTCAGCTAGCTTGCATGCAAAATTTACCTTAATCAGAATTTTCAAAGTCTAAAGTGGGGCATAATTCAGCCAAAATGCATGTCAGAGTTATGGAACTTGATGCTTTCACCTAGTGTTATAAACCTGTAGACACATATGAAGTTTCAATTCAATACATACAATCATTGGTTTTGGATATGGGAACGTGCACGCAAAGCTTTAACCAGGATTTTGTAAGTCCAAAAGGGGGCAGAATTTGGCCATTGCAAGTCAGAGCTATGGGACGCCACTACAGGTACAAGAGGTGACCCAACAATAATGATTCATTGTGTGCTGTTAATATCATATTGAAAAATATATATCTGAATGCCTGTAGTAAACGTGATAATGGTGTTAATAACTGGGCCAGTAAGGTAAAAAAAGTTATTACATAATCTTGGATTTGCTGAAGTATGGGATTTCCCCGACTGTGTTGAAACAAATTTATTTTTACCAATAATGAAGCAAAGATTAATAGATTGTTACTTGCAGCAGTGGCGTACTGACATAAGAAATAATAGCGTGTTAACACATTTATATTTTTATATTAAAGAAGATTTCTGCTTTGAAAAATACCTCAATCTATTTCAAACTAAAACTTTCAGGTCTGCTTTGACACGACTTATGCCAGTTTTGCGATTTAAACGATGTCGAAGACGAGTAACATTTCATTTTAAAGCGTAAAGCATATGGGCAAATAAGAAGTCAGCTTAATATATGTAAATTTATTGTAAAAGCAAATAATAGTTGAAATGAACTGTCTACACATCTGTAGATTACCAGTTAGCAAACAGAGTAAAAGTATCTTAAGAGAACTTTTTATATTTCCTATATAATTAAGCATCTCGCAGAGTTTAAATTGAAAAACGTATCTCACTTTCGCTTTAATTCTGTTCATTCTCCACTTTGTATGTTGAATTAAGGATTAAATTAATAAACTTCAAAATACTTCTTCTTTTTTTCAGCTCAGCATACTTGTATTGCTTTGATGGAATTATGTCTCTATTTTGTATTGCAAAAGTTTTCCATATGTATTGTCATAATATTAGCCAATTCCATTGTATGCGTGACCTCTAGAATTGTATTATGTAAATCATATGTAAGTTTAACAAAGTACCTGCAGTGTACTCGTTAAATAAACTTTCTGTTCTGTTCTGTTTCTGTTCCGTTATAATGGAAAAAAGCAAATGCAAATGGGACAATTTTAAAAGTTAAGCTTTTGCAACTGCCAGTTGGTCAAAAGAATAATATATAATGTCCTTTTAAATATTATTTTAAACCACGTTCTTGTCTTATTTGTTCATGATTTTATAACCTTGAAGTATAGCTTCATCCATTTCATTGTTAAAAGTGAAAATTAAAATTATTTAATTCTTGATTATAAGATCACAAATCTTCTAATAAATATGTAAAAGCAAATTCCCCTTGTCTGATAAGCCAATACAAGCTGAGGGCAGGCCATAAATCGATAAATTAGCTGAGGCTCATTAAATGATGGTAAGCACATGAAACCCTTAGGTAACACATCACAGTAATAACAGCCGATTGTCAATGAAAGATATTAATGGGAATTTGTCTCACAAATTTGTGAGACAATGGTAGCCAACTTTCACCAGTCCCTATGTTTGGAGCCAGGGGCAATAAAAATGTCAATGTAGAAACAACCTTCTTAATGAAGAATACTTATATATGTAAGTAAGAACAAACATAGGGACGGGAGCCAGTCTAACACAGCACGTGTCGTATCGTTATCTAGCCTAAGCTCATGGATAGTGTAAGTTCGTGGATTCCCTTTCACATATAACGTCACACTCCATCTTTAGCGTACGCATGCACTTGTCAACAATAAATCCGGACGTAAACACAAACTTTTGTCAGACACCAAAAAAGTTAAAATAAGAGGTTTTAACAGGTAAGAACACCAATAAAAGCACAAGTATGCAAAAATACCTTGTATTTACTAATCCCAAATTGCCCCTAACTCATAATCCCCTTAAACACCATAGAATGACATTTTCATTTCCTCAATATCATCTCGTCTGCTTTGCTTACATTTTAACTTGGCTTTTGACAAGATCGCATAAGCACATAAACTGATGACGTCATCCACGAACTTGCACCACAATGAAAGTATGTTGATTAAAAGACATGCATGTTTTGTTTTGCATATTTCTGGAAGGTCTATGGTCGTTTTGATGCTTTTTGAATGTCTTTTAAAAGGATATAGATTAAATATTTAATTGTAAGTATACATTTGTTGCTCTTTGCTAATTTTATTCAGATATAAAATGGTTGTTTCTTGTATCCGCGAACTTTGACCAGACAAGGAAATACAATCATGTCGGCAGACACAATGTAAGAAATTTATGTCTATTTGAGAGTGATAATCAAAACATAAAAATGTACAACATATGCAATTATAGATTTGAAACTTTTGATTGCTATGTTCAAAATTCACTAACATATATATAAATAATCAATTTAATCAGCATATACTACTAAAACGAGGTCATGAGCAAATACCGTGATTGCTTTCAAAGAAGAAAACATACTGGTCAACGAGTAAATTGACATGTGAAAAGTAAGTCTGAATTTGTGCGAAGACCGCTAGAAAAGGCCTATGTTTGATGACCAAAGGACACCAACATATCGTATCATTCTCGAGGGATAGCTGGAAGTGACACCACCCTATTCAAGAAATATTTAATAAAAATGATGACAACATGAATTGTGAAGCTGTAGATTGGTAACTTTTCGCAATTGTTTTATTTTCGCTTATATTCGTGAACAGAGTGTCAACAAATGAGTATTAAACGACAATTCTTCCAAAAGCCGAATAACCGACTACGAAGAGGAAATTCTTTACAACTTTACGAGTTGGTTTATTAAATAGCAAAATAACTGTTCTGCAAAAATACCAACCTGCTGTAATTTAACCCTAAGTCTCGTGTAGAAAACAAAATGAAAGTTTTATATGAGAACCATGGACAAACAGGTGCAACAGGAAACGCCACACTCAAAGAACGCAGGTTACCCATACAGTCTTTAAAATATAAGCATTCTGTTTCTTAGCATAAAGGTAATTATTTACAACCTTCCAAACATTACATTTCAATTATTCCTATGACCCGAATTGTGCGACAATTTAGATATATTCATTTTTTCATCTTCGCACATGACAAAGTTATTTAATATATTCTAACACGACCAGCAAATAACCTACATACATGTAGAGCAAAATCTATCTCGGGTTATTCTGCAATAAACCACTCGAGTGTAATGACGTCATCCGATCCAGGTGCGTAGAACGCTCGTAAAAAGTAGTTATCATTTTTTCTAACACTTTTGATACTAGTAATTCGCGTTAGAATCGAAATAACAAGTTCCAAAGTGTGATTTATCGTAGAATAACCCGAGTTTTTCGTTATTATGCGAAACAATATATCACTCAGGCCTACGGTCTTCGTGATATATTCTTATGCATAAGAACTCAAAACACGGGTTATTCTACGATAAACCACGTTTGGGAACTTATTATTTCTTAAATACCACCAGAATTCACCCTGATCAATAAACCACTCGAGTGTAATGACGTCATCCGATCCAGGTGCGTAGAACGCTCGTAAAAAGTAGTTATCATTTTTTCTAACACTTTTGATACTAGTAATTCGCGTTAGAATCGAAATAACAAGTTCCAAAGTGTGATTTATCGTAGAATAACCCGAGTTTTTCGTTATTATGCGAAACAATATATCACTCAGGCCTACGGTCTTCGTGATATATTCTTATGCATAAGAACTCAAAACATGGGTTATTCTACGATAAACCACGTTTGGGAACTTATTATTTCTTAAATACCACCAGAATTCACCCTGATCAATTTCAAATAAGTAATTGAAATAGAGATCCAAAGAGATCATATGCTGTATTTGTACTGGCATAGCGGTATATGAAATACACAATGAGCCGCACCTTGAGGAAACCAGTGTATAGTGCGTTTGCGACAAGCATGATTCCAGACCAGCCTGTGCATCCGCCTGTGCATCGAGCGGTCACAAAAGCCCATCGTAATCTTTTGGCTCAGGTGAGCTAGGAAAAAGAAAAATCTGTTTAATAAAAGTCCACACAAAACTCCCTACTAAGAAGAGATAGTGTGTTTGTTCGTTTTGTGTTTAACGCCGTTTTTCAACAGTATTTCAATCATGTAACGGCGGGCAGTTAACCTAACCAGTGTTCCTGGATTCTGTACCAGTACAAACCTGTTCTCCGCAAGTAACGTGCAGCTTCCCCACATGAATTATCAAAGTTGGAGGACGAATGATATTGGACACAATGTCTTTTATCAAATCATCACGGAGAACATACGCCCCGCCCGAGGATCGAACTCGCGACCCCGCGATCCGTAGACCGACGCTCTCCCTACTGAGCTAAGCGGGCGGGCTCAAAACTGAAATGATGTATGTTGTACCACAGACAAGTGGTCTCGATTATGCTCTATAGCCAATAATAAATATAGCCCGTTGTCTTCGTCAGTTCTAAGCATATTATGAGTTTTAAATAACAGTGACAGGTCATTTTATGTTAATAATTTAATCAAATATCTTATCATTAGCAGTATTCTGTGTATATTCATCGGTATTTTATTAAAGTTCACCATAGAAAACTGTTGTTACATCTAAATTAGTAGACCTTTTAACGCATAAAAGTTTTCTACAGAATTTCGAGTGTATAGCTTCAACATCCGGTCCTTGATGATAGCCTCATATTTCGCAGGAACTAACGCAGGAAAGGATAAGAATGGATGACAAGTCTTATATAATTCTTCTCCTTCGCGGACAATTAACTTGTAGATATATTACAAGGTTAAAGCTAAAAAGGGACTAGAAAAAAATAATGTTATCATAATGTTATCTGAAAACAAATGCACACAGAATTAATACAAGAAGATGGACGTGTTGAAGGGTGAAGTATTATTAGGTAATGATATCTATTGCGCGATAGACTTAACTATAAAGATAGAAGTGTTGAAGTTGTCTCAAAGGAAGAGGTCATTTGACTTATAAGAATCTCTTGCTGTCTGATATGAAGGATTGTATGTAGAAGAATATCGTCATGTTATCCTGATCCGAAAGGTCTGGGTTATCAAACAAGAACAGTATCAAAGTCAATATCAAAATACCGCTGAGTATTTAGAAGATCGTTCCGACAATCATTGCAGAGCGTGCATTCAAAGAAAAGGTGAAAATTAGTTTCAATTTTTCCACATTGGCATAATGGTGTGGGAGAAATATTTCTAAGGAACAAGTGATAATTCAGTGCACTGCATTTAGTACGGAGACGTGTATGGAGAACCTGAGACGTCCTGTCCCCAGCGTAATAATGCATTGGTGTACGTCGCGGGTTTAAGTTTAAAGAACATCGGTCATTATGCTAGGGATTTTGCCTAAATTTCAATGCCATTTCATGACTTCATTAGCTTATAATTTTATATAATGGATTCAAATACGTATAAATTAGATATATACCTGTCAAACTGTCACAAAAAATAATTTTATTTCATATAGCTTTTTTTCAACATTTACATAATTTTCTGTTTTTTTTTTTTTATAAATACCAACCAAGGTATGCATAAAGACAGCACAATAAGGTTTATTCTTTTACAGATTTTATTATATACTTATTTCATATCACAGTCATGTTTGTAATACAATATCATTACAATGATGCGTACAAATGAGAAAAATATCTGGTTTCATATTCACTTTAAATTTGCGAACTTTTTACAATGAAAAATACTCGTAGTAAAGAATATTTTTTTTAAATTTTGAAAAAACTGTTTCATAGAATTTTTTCCTATTTTCCTTGTGTATAAACAATTGTATTGTAAAAATAAAAATGGCATAAGAAGTATGGGCCACCAGGCAAAATCTTATGTTACGACCGCTTGAATACAACACCCATTTAGACGAAAAAATGGCCTGAACTTGATCAAATTGATTATATGTATATCTGCTAGAAGTTACAAAAAAGTTTAAAAAAACTTAATTCTTTCTATAATTGAACATGAATACTACATAATCTGAAAGGTGATATTTTCTTATCAGTACTAAGTCAATTGTCTTACATTATACGAACAACACTGTCTTTGTACTAAAATGCGATGTGACGATGTGAAAACACAACCACAAAAATGGCAATATACCTGTCAGGCATGATATTTGTCAATACAACATAAACCAGTATCAACATTTGATTACTGATAAAACTTATCAAAAATGTTATTTCATTCAAGAGTCTTCATATTTAAGATTGTCTGTCACATGTTTCAACAAATGTTGACTTCACTTCAGTTTTCCATAGAAAGTGTCGGCTGCGCAGAACGATGCGCATAAAAAACTATAGGAATCCCTTTAAAACGGGGAGAAAGTGCGTAGGCGGCCGAGTAGCTCAGTCGGTAGAGAATCGGAACGGTGTTCCGAGGCCCCGGGTCGAGTCTTGGTCTGGCTGCACATTTTTCTCACCCTGTGTCATTTGGCGCCCAACATGGGACCGTGACGGCATTGCACTGTTAGTCGCCTACGCCTCTAATTGCTTATATATAAAGTACCCGCTGAAATTCGAGGACGAATTTCAAAATGGTGGGGAAATATGTCACGGTATAGGACTTAATTATTAAAACCGGAAGAAAATGTGTAGGCGGCCGGGTAGCTCAGTCGGTAGGGCATCAGAACGGTATTCCGAGGCCCCGGGTTCGAGCCCCGGACCGACTGCACATTTTTCTCAACCTGTGACATTTGGCGCCCAACATGGGACCTGGGCTTGCTTGCTTGGTCAGTCTTATGAAGCTTGCAATATTATGTACCTCCGGAATTCGAGGACGAATTTCCAATTTGTTGGGGTGTATGTCACGGTACGGACTTGGTCACGTTAGGGAGAAGATGTGTTAGGCAGCGGGTTAGCTCAGTCGGTAGAGCACTCACCATGTAAGTGAGGGGTCCCGGATTCGAGGCCCGGACTGACTGCACATTTTTCCACCCTGTGACATCTATTAAAAAGAGTTTTAAAACAAAAACAAAAAATAGATTTTACAATGCAAATTAACAGTTTTATTAACATCTTAAAAAATAACCGAAAAGCAAAAAAAAAAAAGAAAAAAAAAGGGGAACAAAACTTTTGGCTACTGTACTTCAGTTCTTTCCACCCGAGTGCCCATGATAACTGATGCATTGATCATAGCCTATTGTTTGCTTTTTATGCATCTACTGCTATACTGTATTAGCATGCAATACACATGCGGAGGGGTGTAAGGGACTGCCTAGGCCACTGTGGGTTCAGGGGTGCCTGAGTTTTATGATACATTTGGGCTCGATCTAGATGCATCGTTTGTTCTTTTCAAGGTCTCTTAATATTGCATTTTCAGTGTGATTGGTTTTTCAGTTTCCGAAATTATCTGTATGTCAAAAAATAGCGGCTACGCCACAGAGTCATGCACATTTAGCCTATATCTTTTAATGCCTAGCAAACATTTAAATGTGATTTCTGTTACTCTAATGCAAAAAAAAAACAACAACAACCCCAAAACATAATAACACAATGTAGTAATAAAATACCGACTGGTCCAATGTATTAATGGAAGAGAACTTCACTAGCCAGTATTGTACAATTTATCTGACCTGTCAAAACTTGTTCCCGGCTTTCATTATATTCTGTTCACACCTATATAAGATTAACATGAAAGCCGGAAACATGTTTTGACAGGTCAACTAAATAGTACAATATCAACATTTATTTTATGTCGATTTTCCTTGGGGGTCGTTACTACTATTTCGGTCGGCTTCGGAATAAGTTTCAGTTCAGATGTGTGGGTGAATTGGTGTTAATCCTATGGGTGTCAGTGTTAGTTCTGGAGGCGTCAGTGTTAGTTCTCAAGACAACCAGGTCAGTTCAGGAGTCAGTGTCTAGTGTAGTTATGTTAGACTTGAAGATGCTGGATCCAGTGCTTCTTTGGTTTGAATTAAAGCAAACGTTGTTCTTAAAATGCATTCTAGATGTGCCATAATCATATCCTACAAAGGTATAAAGGCATTTGTACCACAGTGGCACTATTCCCAAAGAAGTTCGTCTATATCTTTTCATGTTTAGATTGAAGACACATACATCTAGTTGTATATGTCTATGCAACTTGCTTGGTTCATGACTTGCGACAGACGCAGTTGTCTCAATTCTGATGACACTCAATCGACGGACTAAGACTGTCGAGAGGCAGCAGACCTGATTGAAAAATTCATAAGGTATACTTATCAGGATCAGTCTGCTTCCAAGCTTGACTTTCTATGTCCACTATTTATTTATTATAGTGTTTTCTATGCTTGAAATATTTATTAAAAATGAATAAGGCTGTAGATATGTAAGATTTATGAAACACAAGCAATAAGTGTCAAAACATTTTATGTAAAATTCATCCCCCACCCCTTGTTACCAAGTACCATTTTTGCAACATACGTATATTATAATGAATATGTGAAATATTTTGTTGCGTCACTGGGGTGAAAGATGTTTAAAATATAAAAATGATTAATGTTCATATTTCAATAGAAATAAGAATGAGAAATGTCTATACAATCATCCTTTATTTTCACTGACTTGAATTTTTTTTCTCGATTATATCAAGAAATGGTCTTAAACTATCTTTATTATGCTATTTCAGAAGTCTGGCCCTAGGTCAGTTTTTACTTATTTTAATAGGCAATCTGAATTTGAAAATGTCGGAGGTCCTTTTGTTTGAATGAAGACAGTGTTTAAGAGTTGCGAATATCAGGGTTATCACGTATAGTTGAAGGCAAAATGAATTAAAATAAAGTGTTGTTCTTGCGGGTATACCATGGATGTTGTCTGCATTAAATTGTAACCTGTGTCAAAAGAGTCAGGAACAAGAGAAGACAGATATGCTGAGTTCAAATTAAACGTCGTTTTGAAGAACAAGATGAGTCCATGTTTAGTCCCACCAGATGAATGCCTGCACATTCATTTTTAATTATATCAAGTTGGTCCAGTTCATATTTAGCACAATTGCTCCACACCACATCAGCATATTCAAGTAAAGGTCTTATAAAAGAAAGATAAACAATTTCATACAAATCTGCGATCAAGTGAGAATTGCAATTTGCGCATAAAGTTTACCCTCTTCTACGCTTTTTCTAAAATGTAGTTGATTTTGGGATGCCAGGAGCAATCACTTGACAAGTACATACCCATTTGTTTGTGTTCAGTTACCTCAGGTATGTATTGTTTATACATTTGAAGAGGAGGGTGTGGCTGGGCATTTCGTTTTCTCGATAGCAACAGAGGTTCAGGTTTAGAAGGATTACTTGTGACGAGCCATTATGTGCCCACGAAGATATTGTTTGAATATCAGTCTGAAGAAGACCTGCCGCTATAAATAACGTAGAGACTTGTGTCGTCAGCTAAAAGGTTTACACATTATCTTATTTCATCAACATTATCATTTATGCAGACAAGGAAAAGTAAGGGACCAAGGATTGATCCATGGGGAGCGCCAGCTTTTATAAAAGCCCAGTTTCATTAAAATCCTTGAAGGACAACTCGTTGACGTCTAATAGACACATAATCTTTAAACCATTTAAGGAGAGCACATGTAATCCCAGCATGTTTAAGTTTACAAAGTAGACCTCTATGCCAGACTTGGTCAAAGGCTTTGCTGATATCAAAGAAGACCACACACATCTCAAGACCATTATAGAGAGCTGTGCAGAGAGTGTCATATGTGAGGACAAGTTGGTTGACTGTTGAGTCACCTGGAATCATGAAGGTGATTGAAAACCTGCTTGAATGTAAAATGTTCAAAAACCTTTTCAAAAGTATTTAAGAGGAAGATGGGGCGGTAATTACTAGGAAGAGTGGCATCGCCTTTCTTGTAGATTGCACTGACATGAGCTTCTAAAGAATTGTAATGAGGCTTTAAAATATCACAAAAGAGAAGACAGTTCGTGAGAAGCTTCAAAAAGAGTTATGTTGCTTATACAGTCAGGTCCTGTGGCCTTGTTAACTTTTAAGGACTTTAAAACATCTTCTGTTTCTGTTGGATAAAGACGGATGTTACTTAACACAGGGTTTGAAAGATAGGGGTCTGGGACGTCTTGGTTTATATCATCAATATATGTTTGCTTCTGAAAGTACTCGATGAGCAGGTCAGCTTTATCAAAGTCAGAGAAAGTGGTGAGATGCGTATTGGGATTGTAAAACGGGGAAATAGTGTTGTCGGTCGATTTAGAAATAAAATATTTTAAAGTATTCCATGAATCTTTGGAAGAAAATGAGCCATCTGAAAGTGTTTCTTTGAAGCATAGTCAGTTTTATTTGGACAAAATTATTTTTGGTTTTGACGTTTGACCGTAGGGCTCGGGGTCTGGATCTTACGCATGACACTCCGGCTTATAATGATGATCATTTGTTCCAAGTTACATCAAAATCCCTTCATGCATGAAGAAGAAATGTTTCAGAGAAAGATTCTGGACGGACAGGGGCAGTAACTCTGGACCCATGGAGAAAAACGACTGGCTAAATAAATGAACTGAGATCTTATGGTAATGCAAGTTGTGTGCAAATTTGGTTCAAATCAATCACAATTAAACCACTATCGGGCAGAAAAGACCAACTTAGCCAAGGTTCGCTCTTTCAGGGGCTGTAACTCTGAAACCCATAGTGGGATTTGACTAGTTAAAAATAGTTACCAAGATCTTATGGTGATATAACTTATGTGCAAGTTTGATTAAAATCCGATCGTAAATGAAACTGCTTTTATGCTGACAAGACCAAAATAGACAATTTCTGTCCATTTCAGGGGCCGAAACACTAGAACCAATAATGGAATATGGCTGGAACCTGGAAACAGAAACGAGTATTATTGTGATACAAGCTGTGTGCAAGTTTGATTAGAATCAAATTATAAATTAAACTACTAGCGTGCAGACAAGACACATAGGCATTTTTTGTCCTTTCAGGGGGTGTAACTTTTGAACCCATGGTGTGATTTGGCTGCTTTAAAAAAGGAACCAAGATCTTATGGTGATACAAATGTACAAGTTGTGTGCAACTTCGGTTAAAATCAAATCATAAATGAAACCACTATCGTGCAGACAAGACATTGTTGACTGACGGACGATGGACATCAAGTGGTCACAAAAGCTCACATTCAGCCTTTTGCTCAGGTTAGCTAAAAATGAAAACATGAGGTGTTATGTTACATGAAAGCAAAATAAATTATAATTTCTGAAAAAACATCACCGTAAAAATGCTTCCATTAATTTTGCCGTAAACAATTCGACATTTCTCAATGAATTAAACTGAAATCTGAATACTCGCAATGAACGTGTTCTGTATCATTTTATTTTTCACTGAAATAAAGCAATAAAATTAGGCAAACAATATAACTGTCACATGTTTATATGACTAATTATTGTTCCTTCTCCAGAGAAGGAACACTTATGGTGAACATGTCACACTTGACTGAGGATGTAATGGATACAGCGGTATCGTCAAAGGAATCCGATTTCCCGTAGGGCGCCGCCATCTTGGGCTCATGTATATTCATTACAAATAGCCCCTAGCCTAGTATGTGTTTACGCATAATCTATCTTATTTTCAGTCTTTAGTGCAATAAACAGTCTCCGGATTTAGTTTGCAAATCCGGAATTTTCGCAAACTCAGCTATCGTTTGTCTTTGACTTTTCTCTGATTTTTGACATTTAACGATAGACAAGTCCCATAGAGCAATAATTGGCCACTTCCTTCTTTATATCTTACAAAATGAATTCATGGGGCGATTTCAAAGTTGGTCCTCCCATGGGAGTATTTTTCCTCCCGCGGGGATTTTGATTATACAACTACCTAAAATAACAGAACAACAAGACACAATGATAAAGTTTAAATCATGTAACTCCTCAACTGAATACATGATGTATGTCATAGTACAGAATCGAGATTAATGAAATGAATATAAATCATCCAAAACTAGACTCCCGCCAAAAAAAAAAAAAAAAAAATACGTAATGAAATTGTCCCTGGGCACGAGATTGTTTTAGCTTCTAACGTTTCAGATTTGCCAGTGCTTTCTTTTTGCGTACATGTTTACTCTTCCTGACTTGTATTTCGACTCGTAAATGCATTATGAAATTTCTTTGTGTTAAGTGTGCAGGTACTCGCTGGTGTAATCGCGTGATGAAAACATCCGGAATCAAAATGCAGACTGCAAGACAAATGCTAATATGTTCTGCACTTGCTTATATTAAAGAAAAACTTTGGATTATAATAAAACGGTTAATACTTAGATTAGTTCTTTATTAGTTAAGTTTGCACCAAAAATTACAGAACATATTTTTCTCATTGCATTATTTAACATTTGTAACATTATGCTAAAACAATAGATCTATCCCTTGAAAAAAAGATGTTTTATATGCGCTAGAAGGAACCTTTTGGTAAGCTAAACCTTGTACCAGATTCAACCAGCAACATGTAACTACATTTTTACAACTTCCTATTTGGTGTAAATAGTCCTGATTACATATAAAATTAACATAAAATATTACATCAGTATAGCATGTTATAATCTTCTATAAACACCAAAGGCATTCATTATTCCCTCCAATGAAAGCGCTTATCTACCTGCTTCGTAAAATGTGAGTTCAAAATGTTTTATATATATTTGTTATCCCTGTAAGTTATGAAATTCACATATAATGAATGTCAGATAAAAACCGTCATTAATATTATATATATGTATACATAACATTTGCCTTTATCTGCACACCCTAAAATTTAAACTCAGCGGACTTTGCGCTTTATATTCAATATACGCCTACCTAAAAAGGCGCAGTTGATCCGAAAATAATTAAGAGGAGATCTTTTATACACTGGTAAGACCTATATATAATTTATAGCATTAGTTGTTTGTTTAAATTTGCTTTATTTTTTTTATTTTTTTGATAATAAGTGTTAAAATAGTAGAACCAGTGCCTGATAAACTTATAAAATGACATGCTTATATCATGATTCTATCATGTGTTCACAATAAAGTATCAAAACTATGATGTTTTGTCCTAACTTCATGCAAAATAAAGGGCTATATAAAAATTTTGATTTATCATCTCAGCCGTGTAGTAAAGCAACTTATATACTGCCTTCTCTAAAATATTTTATTTTATAACGGCGTTTCAGATATCACTTATCAAGGAGAAAACGACTGAAAGAATAAACTGGAAACTCTAAAGTAAGCTGTTTAAATTAACTTTGTTTTTTTCATGTTTACTGTATAAATGAACCAGTAAGAAACACTCTTTGACTAATTTTCACCTAAATACCTTTGTAAAAACCACATTTCTAGCGAATGTATCTTTTTTCAAATTAAATAAATTTTATTAGTTCATAGTTGTAGTTTAGAGCGTTAGAAGCAATATATGACTCGATTTAATTAAACATTAAAATTTTGTAAAAAGGAAAAGTCAAACGTCATTAGATGAAACAATGACATACGATTGGACTTTCTAAACATCCGATTTAATTTTTCAAAGCTACAGTTTTCAACATTTAAAATCCTTTGCAGGCTATATTTCCAATTTTAAGATAATTTAAGAATATATTTAATTCAATTTTGTGGATTGACAATGACCAGTTACAAAAAGCTCATTGAGCACTTTGTGCTCAGATGAGCTATTGTAACTGTTAATTGTCCGGCGTCCGGCGTCGTGCTTCGTCATTCAACACTCAAGAGACCACAAAGTTTTAACCCCATCTTTATTAAACTTCATCAGAACATTTGTCTTGATAGTCTCTAGGTCACGTTTGAAACGGGATCATATGGAATTTAAAACTAGGTCAGTAGGCCAGATCAAAAGAAAAGCTTGTTAACACTCTATAGAGTCCACAGTTTAAGATTGAAACTCATAAGAAATAGTCAGAATGCTTGTTTTGACAATCTCCAGGTCAAGGTCGAATCTGGATTATGTGGAGTCAAAAACTATGTCACCCGGTCAAATCAAAAGGGGAAGCTTGTTAACACTCTAGTGCTCACATTTATGATCATATCTTCATGACACTTGGTCAGAATGTTTTCCTTGACAATTTGAAACTGGGTCATGTGTGGTCAAAAACTAGGTCACTAGGTAAGATCAAATGAAAATCTTGTTAATACACTAGAGACCACATTTTAAGTTTGAAAAACAAGAGCATTGGTTAAAATGTTTGTCTTGATGATCTCTAGGATAAGTTAGAATCTGGGTCATGTGAGGTCAAAAATTAGGTCTTCCGATCAAAAATCAAAAAGTGTGCATGCTATAGGGTGTGCATTTAACATTAAATCTTCATGAAACTTATCAGATTGTTTGCCTGGATAACATCTAGCTCAAGTTCTAATATTGGTCACCTGGAGTCAAAGATTAGGTCACCCAGTCAAATCAAAGAAAAAACTTTGTTTGCAATAGAGGCTGCATTTTTCACTGAATACTCATGAAATTCAATCAGAAAGTTTGTCTTGATGTCCTCTATGTCAAGTTCAAATATGGATTACCTGAGGTCAAAAGTTAGATCACCCGGTCAAATAAAAAACTGTGCGTGTGCAATAGGGGCTGCAGTTTTCACTGGATATTTGAGAAATTTGATCAGAATGATCTTCTTGATGAAATCTAGGTCATGATCGAATATGGGTTATCTGGGGTTAAAAACTAGATCACCTGGTCTAATAAAACAAACACATTGTGTATGCACTAGGAGTTATATCAAATAATTACTTTTGTTACTCTGTCAAATATGTATTCACTTCAACTAAGAAAAACAAAAATATTTTAATTAATAGGATACAAATTCTTTCGGATCGGGTTTCGGTTTCGGTAAACTTGTTGTTACGCATTCATTAGGATTAAGTTCGATTGAAATATATCAAAGATACCAAACCCAACGCCCCATTGAATTATCAAATAGTATGGTTTAACCCTTACCCTGGTAAATTTCTATAATGAACTTATCTATCTTTCGATTTAAACAATACCATTATAACTACTGAAAGGGGTGCTTACAATAAAATATACTGACTGAATGGCGAACAGTGCAGATTTTGATAAGACTGCATAGATATACAACGTGATCATGATCTACACTGGCCGCAAAAGTAGAATTAATCGTGTCCAGCATGATAAGGGTTAATATGCTTTGGCGACTCAGTAAACACGTATTACTTTTTACGTAAGGTGATCAATAATGTATTATCAATTTTAGTTTAATTTGATAAAATTGATTTCACAAAGTACTGTATATATCCCCTTGCGGAGAGCTTGACAGACCCGCTAAATTTTGCCACGTTGGAGGTGAGTGTTTATGCGTGCATTTGTGCGTCCATCCGTAAGTCCGTCTGATCTTGCTAATGCCATAACGTCATCAGTCATAAGTAGTCGTATTTTGATTACATGCACCTCGGTACAAAAGTTCGCCATGATAAGTAGGCGTGCCGCGCACCAGACTCAGAACTCTATGTCAATGTTCAAGGACATACTCAGGGGATAATATATGTTTAGTTATATCTTCTCCGGGATGAAATTCACCAACAACAGCCACCAGGATATCTTTGCAAAACCAGGATTTTGGCAAACTTCGCTAACATTTCTAAGTGACTTAGAAACTTCTGTTTTAGCTTGGATGGTAGTTTAGGGGCCAATGAGCAATAAATTATTTAGTTTGCATTAATTTTAATTTTTTTATGTAAAAAAAGATGATTAAAAAATTTGTCTAATTGGACTTTTTCAATTTCCAATCGGATATATAGCGTCCGATTAGAATTTTTGAAAATCCAATCGGATTTTTTTCCCATATTTTGGCGTAATGGAAAACATAATTTCTAACAAAGTGTGTAAAAACAATTAGTCATGTATATTTTGTTTATAAGAACGCTATTTGTATCAAGTAGCAGTCTCCTGATAACTTTGAAAAATCCAATAGGATTTTTTTCCAACAATTTTAATGAAAAAATATCCGCCCGGAAGAATTTCCGATTGGAAAAAATTTCGAATTGTTTTTTTTTCCAATCTAAAAAACTGGAAAAAGTTACAATTGGAGTTTTGATTAAAACATTTGTTTTTAATTATTTTTTACTCGTTTAACAAAGTCGTCGTGTTTGGCGAATATTATCCTCATATATTTGTTATTTCTTTTTATTATCATAATTGAATATAATCATGAACGTTATTCTTATATCATCGTTCAAATTAGTTTAGACGACGATGCCTATAATAATATAACAAATTTTCTGCTGTCATGCGATCGAGTTAAGTGTGTAGTATGTAATAAGAACTTAATCCAGAAACGGAACGTGGTGTTTTAAAGATTGTCAACAACTAAATGTGTTTTACAGATTTTAATGTTCATACACTATTACGGACACTTACGTAAACCTGTCTCTGATTTGATACTTAAAATTGTTCAATAATGCCAAAATAGTGAATAACTACAGCAGATACTTATGAGGTTACGTGACAGTAACCTTGATAAATCAATACTAGTAGCTGGTATCTTCAAAGTAGGCGATTTTGAGGACTTATTTTATTTAAACGACTTCAAACAGCCACTCTTTGCCGTCTAATTTTTCTCGAGCCCTTAGTTGTGATTAAATATATTCGGAAAAATTGTAATAAGAGATGACAACAAGACCTTATCTAAAACAAACTGACGTCAAAATGCACGGAGCAACGTGCGTCATTAGGTTTTGTGCTCAAATAGGAATGACACTGACTAGCACGCATACTTATATTGAATTTTAATTTCCACCAAAAGCATCAAAACGGGGACATGTTGATGAAACAGTCTTTCTTATAGAATGTGCGTTGAAATAATTATCCACAATGCGTAGTACAAGCCTTTTGTCTATGCTGAACAGCACGAAATCATGTCTGAACAATGGTGTTTATGTGTATCTCGACCTGGTATACGAGTATATACCTTTTTATAAATATAAAATGCATTTAGTTGGAATATGAATATCGACCGAGAGGTTTTTTCAAGCAGTATGACAGGTTTAGACCTTTTACATACTGTTGACCCTTATATTTATGCGAGTACTTCAACCTTGTGTAGGCTAAATGCCAAATCCAACAGAATTAACATTTGAAAGAAGGCGAAAACTTTCTTGTTTCTAAACGAATCATATAAGTGTTGGCATTCATTTTCTTAGTTAGATCATTTCCTATTCGAAGATTAAAGTTTCGATTCAATAATTGGTAATTGTTTTCGAAACTTTGGCACGGACGGTAAATCATTATCTTAAAAGAAGAAATATCGACAGGATTCACACATGCATGAGCACAAGAAAATGGTAATTTTATACTATAATATATGGAAACGCCTACCCAAAATTGGTCGTTTCAGTCTTTTAATCGAATCGGATGCGAAAGTATCAATCTCTTAATAGGAGATATGAAAAATATCACGTGCGCAGACAAACTAAAAAGCGCTGTTGCTTATGTGCTATAAAATTAAGGATCATATCACAAGCTCAGAACAGAAAATAACGCATGTGATAGGCCTCTGATCTAGAATTTCATATCACATGCGAAACAGTGCTATTTTAGATTTCTGCGCATGTGATACCAGTTGAGTGATAAGATACTGATGTCGGTTTCTGTACTGATGTAACCAGCTAAATTATATGGGATTTTAGATAATGTGACCTATCATATTGCTAACGAAAATTCGCCACATTTTTGGTGTGCTCTATAGTGAAGACTCCTGATGTCTTTATTGTATTTGGTGCTCGTTGTCTATTCAAACAATCTTTAAACTAATTATGTTGATTTTCCTGTAAACATTTAATCTTTATATGTTTTTGGTATAATAAATTAATATGAATCAAATACTAACATGAATATAGACCTCTCCTGAAGCCTCAGTCAAATATACATATATCTCGAGGTGAATATTTGCAAAAGGCTTAAATATTCATGCCTGCCGGGACCTCTCACACCAGTCAGTGTTTATAAGTTTAATAAGGGTCCATCCGCCCTTTAATGGACAGTAAAGAGTTAGACCCCCGGTATGTCCACAGCCATGCCGTTAAAAATAATATCGGAAATCAGTAGTAAAGAAAGTTTACCTGAATTTCCGTAAAATATAAGCGAAAAAGTCCAAATAAGTGTGTCACTGTCACGACCAAGAGCACCCTTAAACTCTACCTTACTACCGTAGATTTTTCATATCACCCTCAGTCTCGGGAATGCAATATTTATAAAATATGAATTGTTTTATTTACCTTTAATTACCCTCATGGTCTCCAAAAATGCGCATAATTAGCATACATAACTTGAATTTAAACATGATGCAGTTAATGTCAATGCATAACGAGCGTATACACACAGACCGGTAACTACCTCTCCTCTATCAGGAATATTTAATACGGTACCAATTTAAATTACAGGCGTAAGATTAGAAACAAATTAAATTACTTAAAATTCCACGAAATAGCCAAGCATCGATGGAAGCAAATAATTGCCTTCACTACTCTGGTAAATGGCACTAAATATGATTTTATCTTTTGACTGGAAGACATCTAAAAATGCCTCGGTATCAAACTTCCCGCACTGATTCCTTCCCCTTAATGTACACCAAATCACTGCCATCACGAGTCGTTTAAAATGATTTTTGTTTTGTTTTTTAGTTTGCACTACTGGCATCTAGATGGTAATATTTGCGCACATAATTGTTCAAATAACAAATAGAAGAGATTTTATACTACTTCAGCCGGTGCTAGAGGGGGGGGGGGGGGGGGGGGGGGGGGGGGGGGGGGGTGAGGGGCGTGGGCAGCGGTGCATTCCAGACTTCAACTCAGTGTCGTAATATTTTCTCGTCCTTCGGGATTGTTGATTTCAACTCATTTAAATTTGAAGATTTAATACTGTTTAAGCCAGTGCTAGAGGGCGTGGGCAGAGTTGCATTTTCCATTACTGTTCATTAATAGACTCAATCAAACCGAGTCTGCAATTTTCACTGTTTGCCTTGTTCTTGGTGATTCATGAGGGATCTACTTTCCAGATTTTATTTATCAAAAATATCTATTGCACGTTTGACAAATGCAACAGACTGCCGGAATTTGTTTCTTTGGCGTCTCCGCTATTTTGACATGTGACATTCTCATCTTCATGTGATATCTTGTGAATGCAGCGTTTATAATGAACGCAAGGGAAGGTAACAACTGTGAGGAGCTTGTCTCTGTATATGTAGGGTACAAAAACGAATAACCATATACAGACGTTACCGTCTCAGGCCGCTTGATACGTGTGTAAAGGTTATTTTGAGGTTATAGTTAATTTATATGTGCGCAAAGGTTTTTTATACTACTAGATGATGTTATAGATATTACGCGCGCAGTTACTAATTTAATAGAAAAAACATCCATGTCCCATCTGTGACACCGTAACTATATAGATTTCTCGATTTTTTGAAAATTTATTACTGTTATTCTAGAAAGAAGAGAGAAGAGAAAAAAAACACGAATATTTTATCATCAATGTACCTTTATCTTTATTTTGGATTGATGACTATTCATTTCAGTTGCGTATTCATTAACACAACAGACAGCCTCGTTCGCATCGGTTTCTAGTGTGGGAGGTCGTTGTTTCGATCTCCGGTCCAGTTATACCAAAGACGTGAAAAATGTTTTCAGTTAAACTCTCTTGCTTGGCGCTCAGCACTAAAAAGGGAAACTGATTTCTTTTTCCCTACACTCGTGACAATGGATTCGTCAGGAATGAGATGTCAATATTGATTTAAATAAATTGTAGAAGGTCAATATCAATAAGTGTAGATTTACAGATCGCGGGGTCCTGAGTTCGATCCGCGGATAAGGCATATTTTTTTCCGTGACGATTTGATAAGAAAAACATTATGTCTAAAATCATTCGTCCTCCTCTGATTTATGTGGTGAAGTTGGCAGTTACCGGTACTTGCGGAGAACAGGTTTGTACTTGTACAGAATCCAAAAACACTGGTTAGGTTAACTGCCCATTGTTTAAATCTGAAATACTGTTGAAAAACGGTGTGATAACGCGAAACTAAGCAAATAACAACGGACCTAGAATGAATCAATATAAACCTATGTTATAATACTGTTTTTATCCTGATCGAATGTTCACTGACTCCATATTTTTCTTTCTGTTTTATTCCATAACAATCCTTAAGCAGAATAACAAATATCGAGTATTTCTCTACATCATGGCGTTCTCTCTATACAACAATTGCAAGGCCGGAAGTGACTCCACTTTGTTAATTTGTTTATTTTATTGGGTTTAACATCGCACCGACACAATTATAGGTCATGTGGCGACTTTCCAGCTTTGATGGTGGAGGAAGACCCTGGGCACCTGGGTAGAACCACCGACCTTCCGTAAGCCAGCTGGATGGCTTCCTTACATGAAGAATTCAAAGCCCCGAGTGAGGCTCATAAATTTGACATTAACAATTTCAGCGATCCTGCATATGCATAGTAGTGTAGCTACACATTTCAACAGTACTGATCACAATTTAGATGATTTCAGTTTTTTACCAGTTGACATTGTTGATAATGGATAGATTATTACATGAAACGTCCTGGTCTCATCAGTTAAATACCGTGCACCCATCAGGCATGACCACCAGCGTATTGTTTACTGTCTGAATACAGTTTCCGAGTAAATTTTAATGGAGTTTTATATACTAACACTTTCATAATATCTCTATAGCTTAAATATTATAACTGTATACTATTATTTTTAATATATTTTCTAACTTTAAAATAATATTAACAACTTTTGTAAAAATTAAGAATATATCTGCTCTAATTTCAAGCATTTTGATATCTTATTGCCGTTTTATTACCTCCCCTTATTACTGCTCCAAGGTCCCCTTTTCCGCCGTTTGACTGCATTTTGTCTTTAAATCGTATTTTTTAACAGTTTTTTAAAAAATTTTGATTGTTTCTGTAATTATATGTGTGATTAGCATTTAAATTAATGTTATTTTACTATTTATATAATTATAAGTAGATATATGGTTAATTCTCGCTTATGCTTCACATGTATACTTCAAAATTTGTGATGTAGATATGTTGGGTTTTATTTTTTCTCTACTTCATATTGAAGAAATATGTTTTCGATAAATACCCGCCGTATCATTATGATCCGTATCTATATGTACATTAATACAAATATGAGCCGCGCCATGAGAAAACCAACCAGTCTGGTCAGGATACGCGGATGCGCAAGCTGGTCTGGATCCATGCTGGTCGCAAACCCACTATGTTGGTTTTCTCATGGCGCGGCTCATATATTCTATATTTGCGATTTTTGTCACGTTGACGTTCGCGTTTAAACGGACGTGACGTCGTTTGTATTGTACGTTGTTATTTCTGACGAAGACATAGTTGAAGAATGTTTTGTCTTGGTAATTTTAAATTCATTTGATCTATTTAAAATACTTGCATAATTTATGTTGAGCATGATAAATACAAAAGCCACGTGCACATTTTGGGAGAGGGATAACGACAACAGGCCGCGCATGGTTGCAAAATGCGCATGCGTCAATTAGTTACTTTTTATAGATGTCGGAAATTCCAATATTTACATATCATTTAAGTTCCATATTGTGACGTATCCTACCGTACAGTATGACTTAGCAGGGTTGTCAACGTTATGTAACATACAACAAAATGATTATTAGCCTGATATGTCTCATTTATTTCGTTTATGTGGCCTTGAAAACTATCAGGTGGACACGTCTGCGGATGAAATAACGATGTAGTAGTTACATTTAACTGGAAGTGGTTAGTGCAATTTGAATTCGTATATTTTTTCTTATAGACATAGGTTACACTTACCCCATGAAACTGCCACGTTTAATGCAATTTTGTTCAAAATAATTAATTACCTTGAAATAGAAAGTTTTGAGGTATGGTTCAAAATATTTTATTCATGTAAAGCAAGTAGACAGATATACAAATAAACAAAAATCGCCAGCAGAACATTTAAAATAATGTTTCAATATAAAACATATGCAACAAAACTCCCTGTAACTTAGTGTTTCCTTTTGTAGACATCATTGCTTTCAAGTTAAAATTGTTAGTTAGACATGCACTTCAGAGGAAGCAAAACAGCATGTATTTCCTAAACCTAATTAGTTTATACTAATTTGTTTTAGCTCGATTGTGATGAAAGCTTCAAGCTTATTGGAACCATTCTCGAGTCTGCTTCCTGGAAAAACCAGTATTGGTGTCATATGAGAAGTCATGGTTTTGACTTTTTTTCATGGTCGTGACGTTTGAAGTGGATAAAATGTGTAAGGGATCAGGTAGCTCTGTCAAAAGAGTTCGTCCTGAAAGCGAAAGGCCCCGTGTTCGAGTCCTGGTCACGCTGTACATTTTTCTCACCCAGTGACATATCCCTCATGGAGCAGCCTATAAGCCACTTACGAGGCAAAAAACACGGTATTATAAGTTTACTTTTTGTGGCAACATACATTGAAATTGCTGCTTCAATATTTGACATATACATGAAGAGAAGGTCTCACAATTCTTTCTACGACACGCACCATTTGAAATATTAGTGCTATATCGAATGGTATACACAAAAGTTAATTGTGCAGAATTTGATCATATTTGCATATTTTTTTTCTACAACGTTATTTGTACTGTTTTGAAATTACTTTAGCCATGCACCCACTGTTGTCATGGTCAGAGCAAGATCTGTATCATAAATACAGACAAAAAGGCTCCAACTGATGTCATGGTCCGGTAACAACAGCTAAAGTAGGTCTGTACAAGTACTATAGATAACCAGGCCCCAACTGTTGTCATGGCTGTGTAATAACAGTTAGAGCATGGTGTGTATAAGTACTATAGATAACAAGGCCTCAACTGTTGTCATGGTTGTGTAACAAAGGCTAGAGCATGGTCTGTATTAGTACTATAGATACGAACGATCAAACTTTTCTTATGGTTGTGTTACAACAGCTAGAGCATGGTCTGTATCAGTACAATAGATAAACCTGCCCCGGCTGTTGTCATTGACCGGTAGCAACAGCTAGAGCATAGTCTATATCATTACAATAGATAAACATGCTGCGGCTGTTGTCATTGACCGGTTACAACAGCTAGAGCATGGTCTGTATCAGGACTATAGATAACCAGGCCCCAACTGTTTTCATGGTTGTGTTACAACAGCTGGAGTATAGTATAAATCAGTACAATAGATAGAAATGCTCCAGCTGTTATCATGGTTCGGTTATAACAGATAGAGCATGGTTTGTATCAGTACTATAGATAACAAGGCCCCAACTGTTGTCATGGTTGTGTAACAACAGCTAGAGCATGATCTGTATCTGTACTAAATATAACCAGGTCCCAACTGCTTTCATGATTGTGTTACAACAGCTGGAACATTGTCTGTATCAGTACTTGAGATAACCATGCCCAAACTTTTGTCATGGTTGTGTTACAGCAGCTACATTATGGTCAGTATCAGTACTTTAGATACCCAGACCCCAGTTATTGTCATGGTTGTGTTACAACAGGTACATAATAGCCTGCATCATAACTTTAGATAACCAGACCCCAACTGTTGTCATGGTTGAGTTACAAAAGCTACAGCATGGTCTGTATCAGTACTATAGATAATCAGACCCCAACTGTTGTCATGATTGTGTAACAGCAGTTAGGGCATGGTCTGTAGCAGTACTACATGTAAACAGGCTCTGACTGTGGCCATGGTCCGGTAACAATAGCTGGAGAATAATCTGTATTAGTACTAGCGATAAACTGACCCCAACTTTTGACATGGTTGTGTTACAACAGCTAGAGCATGGTCGGTATCATCACAATAGATAAACCTGCTCCGGCTGCTGTCATTGTCCGGTAGCAAAAGCTAGAGCTCAGTCTGTATCATTACAATAGATACACATGCTGCGACTATTGTCACTGACCGGTAACAACAGCTAGAGCATGGTCTATGTCAGTACTATAGATACCCAGACCCCAACTGTTGTCATTGTTGTTTTACAACAGCTGGAGTATGGTATAAATCAGTACAATAGATACACATGCTCCAGCTGTTCTCATGGTCCGGTAGCAACAGCTAGAGCATGGTCTGTATCAGTGCAAAAGATAAAATGCTCCGGCTGTTGTCATGGACCGGTAAAAACAGATGGAGCATGGTCTGGATTAGTACTATAAATAAACAGGCCCCAACTGTTGTCATGGTTGTGTAACAACAACTTGAGCATTGTCTGTATTAGTACTATAGATGAACATGCTCCGGCTGTTGTCATGGTCTGGTTACAACAGCTACAGCATGGTCTATATCAGTAATGTAACAAGGCCAAAACTATTCTCATGGTTGTGTAACAACAGCTAGAGCATAGTCTGCATTGGTACTATAGATACCAACGCCCCAACTTTTCTCATGGTTGTGTTACAACAGCTAGAGCATGGTCTGTATCAGTACAACAGATAAACCTGCTCAGTCTGTTGTCATTGTCCGGTAGCAATAGCTACAACATAGTCTATGTCATTCCAATAGATAAATATGCTGCGGCTGTTGTCATTTACCGTTAACAACAGTTAGAGCATGGTCTGTATCAGTGCTAAATATAATCAGGCTACATCATGGTCTGCATCATTATTTTAGATAACCAGATCCCAAATGTTGTCATGGTTGTGTTACAACAGCTGCAGCATTGTCTGCATCAATATTATAGATAACCAGACCCAAACTGTTGCCATGCTTGGGTAACAACAGTTAGAGCATGTTCTGTATAAGTACTATAGGTAAACATGCTCTGACTGTGGTCATGGTCTGGTACCAACAGCTGGAGCATAATCTGTATCAGTACTAACGATAACCTGACCCTAACTGATGTCATGGTTGTGTAAGAATAGGTACAGCATGGTCTGTATTAGTACTATTGATAAACAGGCCCCAACAATTGTCAAGGTTGCGCTACAACAGCTGGAGCATAATATGTATCAGTACTATACATAAACATGCTCCGGCTGTTGTTATGATCCGGAAACATCAGCTAGAGCATGGTCTATATCAGTGCATAAGGTAAAATGCTCCGGCTGTTGTTATGGATCGGTAACAACAGATGGAGCATGGTCTGTATTAGTACTATGGATAAACAGGCCCCAACTGTTGTCATGGTTGTGTAACAACAGCTGGAGCATGGTCTGTATCAGTACTATAGATGAACATGCTCCGGCTGTTGTCATGATCCGGAAACATCAGCTAGAGCATGGTCTATATCAATGCATAAGATCAAATGCTTCGGCTGTTGTTATGGATCGGTAACAACAGATGGAGCATGGTCTGTATTAGTACTATGGATAAACAGGCCCCAACTGTTGTCATGGTTGTGTAACAACAGCTAGAGCATGGTTTGTATTAGTACTATAGATGAACATGCTCCGGCTGTTGTCATGGTCCGGTTACAACAGCTAGAGCATGATCTGTATCTGTACTAAATATAACCAGGCTCAAATGCTGATCTGCATCAGTTCTGTAGATAACCAGGTCCCAACTATTCTCAGTTGTGTAACAACAACTAGAGCATGATCTGTGTTAGTACTACAGATACTCAGGACCAAACTATTGTCATGGTTGTGTTACAACAGCTAGAGCATGGCCTGTATAAGTACAATATATAAACATGGTCCGGCTGTTGTCATTGTCCGGTAGCAACAGCTAGAACTTGGTCTATATCAGTGCAAAAGATACAATGCTCCGGCTGTTGTCATGGACCGGTAACAACAGATGGATCATGATCTGTATCTGTACTAAATATAACCAGGCTCAAATGCTGGTCTGCATCAGTTCAGTAGATAACCAGGTCCCAACTATTCTCAGTTGTGTAACAACAACTAGAGCATGGTCTGTATTAGTACTACAGATACTCAGGACCCAACTATTGTCATGGTTGTGTTACAACAGCTAGAGCATGGCCTGTATAAGTACAATATATAAACATGGTCCGGCTGTTGTCATGGTCCGGTAGCAACAGCTAGAACATGGTCTATATCAGTGCAAAAGATACAATGCTCCGGCTGTTGTCATGGACCGGTAACAACAGATGGAGCATGGTCTGTATTAGTACTATAAATACACAGGCCCCAACTGTTGTCATGGTTGTGTAACCTTTGATCCTTTGATCTGGCCTGGTGACCTAGTTTTTGACCCCAGATGACCCAATATCAAACTCGTCCAAGATTTTATTGAGGGTAACATTCTGACCAAGTTTCATTATGATTGGGCCAAAATTGTGACTTCTAGTGTGTTAACATTCAAATTGTTGACGATGGACGACTGACGATGGACGGACGACGACGGACGACGGACGACGGACACAGGGCGATCACAAAAGCTCACCTTGAGCACTTTGTGCTCAGGTGAGCTAAAAATAGACAGAGACTCGTAACTTTTTCACATAAAGATTCATGGTCGGCCCGGAGTGTGAACACATAGCCCTTTTCAAACGTCAGTCAAATAGTGTTCGCTATATACAAATTGTGTACGTTATACAAACCTCGGTTACAAGGAACTAGTTCGCTATATGAATGTAAGGAACTTCGGTTATAAGGAACAATTTTTAGAGGTCCCAAGCTGTTACTTATAAGCGAGGTTTACTGTAGAAAACAAGGACCCAACTGTTGCCATGGTTGTGTAACAACAGCTAAAGCATGATTTGTATCTGTACTAAATAAATCCAGGCCCCAGCTGCTTTGTCTTTATCAGAACTTTAGATAAACATGCCCAAACTTTTGTTTTGGTTGTTTTACAACAGCTACATCATGGTCTGTATCAGTACTTTAGATACCCTGGCCCCAGCTGTTGTCATGGTTGTTTTACAACAGCTGGAGCATGTTCTGTATCAATACTTTAGATAACAATGCCCCAACTATTGCCATGGTTGTGTGACAACCGCTATAGTATGGTCTGTATCAGTACTCTAGATACCAGGCCCCAACTGTTGTCGTGGTTGTGTTGCAACAGCTACATTATGGTCTGCATCATTACTTTAGATAACCAGACCCCAAATGTTGTCATGGTTGTGTTACAACAGCTGAAGCATTGTCTGTATCAGTACTATATATAACCAGACCCCAACTGTTGTCATGGTTGGGTAACAACAGTTAGAGCATGTTCTGTATAAGTACTATAGGTAAACATGCTCTGACTGTGGTCATGGTCTGGTACCAAGAGCCAGAGCATAATCTGTATCAGTACTAATGATAACCTGGCCCTAACTGATGTCATGGTTGTGTAAAATAGGTAGAGCATGGTCTGTATTAGTACTATAGATAAACAGGCCCCACCAATTGTCAAGGTTGCGTTACAACAGCTGGAGCATGATATGTATCAGTACTATAGATAAACATGCTCCGACTGTTGTCATGATCCGGAAACAACAGCTGGAGCATGGTCTGTATCAGTACTATAGATGATCATGCTCCGGCTGTTGTCATGGTCCGGTTACAACAGCTACAGCATGGTCTGTATTAGTACTGTAGATACCTAGGACCCAACTTACCTCATGGTTGTGTTACAACAGCCAGAGGATGGTCCATATCAGTACAATAACCTGCTACGGCTGTTGTCAAAGTTGCGTTACAACAGCTGGAGCATGATATGTATCAGTACTATAGATAAACATGCTCCGGCTGTTGTCATGATCCGGAAACACCATCTGGAGCATGGTCTGTATCAGTACTATAGATGAACATGCTCCGGCTGTAGTCATGGTCCGGTTATAACAGCTACAGCATGGTCTGTATTAGTACTGTAGATACCTAGGACCCAACTTACCTCATGGTTGTATTACAACAGCCAGAGGTAGTCCGTATCAGTACAATAACCTGCTACGGCTGTTGTCAAAGTTGCGTTACAACAGCTGGAGCATGATATGTATCAGTACTATAGATAAACATGCTCCTGCTGTTGTCATGATCCGGAAACAACATCTGGAGCATGGTCTGTATCAGTACTATAGATGAACATGCTCCGGCTGTTGTCATGGTCCGGTTACAACAGCTACAGCATGGTCTGTATTAGTACTGTAGATACCTAGGACCCAACTTCCCTCATGGTTGTGTTACAACAGCCAGAGGATGGTCCGTATCAGTACAATAACCTGCTACGGCTGTTGTCATGGTCTGGAAGCAACAGATTGAGCAAGGTCTATATCAGTACAATAGATAAAGATGCTCCGGCTGTTGTCATGGACTGGTAAAAACAGACAGAGCATTGTTTGTATCAGTACTAAAGATAACCAGGCCCTAACTGTTTTCATGGCTGTGTAACAACAGCTAGCGCATGGTTTGTATAAGCACTAAATGTAACCAGGGCGCAACTGTTTTTCGTGGTTCTGTTACAACAGCTGGAGCATCTTCTATACCAGCACTATAGATAACAAGGCCCCAACTGTTGTCATGGTTGTGTTACAACAGGTGGAGCATGTTCTGCATCACTCCTTTAGATAACAAGGCCCCAACGGTTGTCATGGTTGTGTAACAACAGTAAGAGCATGATCGATGTGGGTTCGAGCCTAACGCGGGGCGTTGAATTCTTCATGTGAGGAAACCATCAAGCTGGCTTACGGAAGGTCGGTGGTTCTACCCAGGTCCCCGCTCGTGATGAAATAATGCACGGAGGGTCACCTTGGGTCTTCCTCCACCATCAAAGCTGGAAAGTCGCCATATGACCTATAATTGTGTCGGTGCGACGTTAAACCCAACACAATAAGTAAAATAAAGTAGGCGCAT
>NW_026460209.1:0-73028 GCF_021730395.1 Mercenaria mercenaria | reverse complement strand
CGAAATAATAAGTTCCCAAGTGTGATTTATCGTAGAATAAAGAACAAAGACAAGTATCAAACAGGGAATGTCACGCACCAAAAACGCGCCTCCCCAAAACGAAACCCACAGCACGCAAACGTGCACGCGCACACACACAAAGCCGACACATGAGGACAAAACGAACAAACAAAGGAACACAGTGGTGCACCGCCATTGAACGGTCAGTGGCAAAAACACCACTGGGGAGCTTAAACCGGTTTATGGTGCACACCCAACCTCACTCTTACCCCCACCAACTAACACACGTAATGGAAACCAAAAGGCATGGCATGTAAAACACAAAAATGCTCGTGTATAAATATATAAAAAGCAAACCTTAAGAACCAAAAACGTATGTACTCAATGCGTTTCCAGAAGACAGAGCAACAAGAGAAACACCCTTAAGGGCCCGACGAAACAGGCCAGAAGACAGATATCAAAACAGTTCAGTCCTGGTAGGATTTAAAAACTGCTTATCATAGAGTCCTCCCCCTTCCGTCAGACACAATCAAAAAGGGAAGCGTAGTGTCCAACTGTATACGGGTTGAACACTAAACATGCGATATGTCTTAAAACAGGTGTGTCGTAACCTCTTTTAATAAAACGTTTTATAATTTTACCAAATACGTTTGGAAAATTACCATTCTATGCGAAATAATATATCACTCAGGCCTACGGCCGTCGTGATATATTCCTACGCATAAGAACTCAAAACTCGGGTTATTCTACGATAGACCACGTTTGTGAACTTATTATTTCTTAAATAAACAAATATTTCATCGTTATACTTCCTGACCTTCTCTCTGAATATGGTTGAAATGCCAAATAGTTTATTGGAAAAGCCAGTAATGCAGGATAAGAGAAAAGCAGGAGATACCTCTTCTCATTAGTTCAGAAATACATGTTGATCTCCACGTCATTTGTATTTTTTTGCAATCGTAAACACAACCTCAAAAAATACCAACAAATTTTGAAGTTGCTAACAACAATGAGAATATGACAAAGGAAATTCGATAGGCAAATACACAATGCCTAACAATCAACTGTCCTATTTTTATAGAAATCTCTATAAAGATCAAGTGCATACTTTTCTTTATTTACTAAATTATTTCGATTTTTCTGCTTACAACATATCAAAATAAAAAAAGTGAATGAGGCCCTGACAAGAGTAACGAAAAAACTTGATCCTGTGCAATTGCCCATCATCTAAATTGTTCTTTATTCTGTATAAAACTAACCCAGATGTGTACTATGTACCTTTATTTCTCTTGCATAAACTGTTAATACTAATGAAAAACATAATTATATTTAAGTAAGAAACATGCTTGATTCATGTGCTGTATTTATAAAGGGAGGTGATAAAAACTGTTACTTATTGTAAGTAAATACCAACATTTAGAAGTATTAAAATGTGCCAATAAATTTTGTAAACTAAATATTTTGAACATGTACCTGTAGTTTTTATTTCAATTTATATTAAAAACTCTTTGAATTACCAAAATAGATACAGTATATTAAACAAAAATGGACAGGTACACTATATGATTAACATTTATGATAATATATAAAATAAATAAATTTATAACTATTAGAAGTAGCATAATTATGATAAACTATAACATGAGTGTGACCAAAAGCTTATTAAATCATCTGAAACAACCCCAGTTACATGTTGAGTGTCAAGCAAGGGAGTTACCAGTACTTTTCCAACATCTTTTGTATAACACAACAGAGACACACAAAACCATGGTGTTCCATTAGGGCCAGCGCCTACTCCTAATGAGCATGAAGCGAGAAGATACGACGGAACGAAAGCGAAGTGTGACAGTACAATTGCAAAGCGCAACAGTACGATTGTGATAACACGACAGTATGATAGCGAAGCGCAACAGTATGATGGCAAAGCGCAACAGTACGATGGTGACAGCCCGTCATACTGTTGTGCTTTGCCATCGTACTGTCACACTTCATCATCAGTGTCATGCTTCGCCATCGCACTGTCGCGCTTCACCATTGTAGTGTCACCATAATGCTGTCGCGCTTTACCATCGTACTGTCGCAATTCACAATCAAACTGTCGTGCATCGCCATTGTATTGCCGTGCTTCACCATCAGCCTACTGCACTTTGCCAGTGTACTGTCACACTCAACAATCGTACTGTCACGCTTCACCATCATACTGTCATACTTCGCCATACAATTTTTCCTTTGCGCTCACCGGAAGCAGGCGCTTGCCCTAACGGAACATCTTACATAACCATTGAGCCATTTAGGCAGTATATCTCCTGTAACTGTTTATTTATTATTCTTTATTATGATGCCTTTTTGGAAGTATTAAGTGGTTGTTTAAAGCAGGTGACTGCTTCAGACAAGTTGAAATAAGAATGTGAAGTCAGTTTGGGAAGTTAGCTGATTGGCTGCTTAAGAAAAGCAGCTGCTTAATAGGTGGCAATTTAGGCCAGTTCAACTGTAGTCACTTTCAAAATAAATGTTGAGTGTCTGTACCTACTTAATGATAAGTGTTATGAAGAGGGTTAGAGGTTATAACACACTAAATAGTTTTTGTTCTTTATTCTATATATAATTGACCTATTTCCAATGGCCACAGAACACAACAGAACCCATTTTAAATGTCTGTAACCTACATTTTCTTGAAGAATATTGTCAGTGCTAAATAAAACTAAAAAAGTGGGGGTCATGTTTGATGCAAGAAAAATATTTTCAGTCTAACACACAAACTGCAAAATCAGCTAAAAATGAGACCCCAAATTATACTGGCGGTGTATGATCTAAGTTTCCATGAACAAATTTGTCATGTTGTGATTTCATTATGAAAATGCTACCTACATGTCAAGCATAGATCTGTCATGTGATTTTAGCAAAAGCAAAATGCAAAGAAAATAAGGAAAATGGCTTGACAGAGGTTACTTTTTTCAGTCTAAATGTCTGATGATTTAGATTTACCCAGACATCTCTGTTACAGCGCGCTATAAGTTGAACTTGGAAATTAATTTAGGCTGCTAACATACATGCATTCTAACTATATATTTTTGATAATACAGAATTTAAGTAGTTTGTTAAACATATTTTGTGCAGTTAAGGGCCTTTTACATATAAATCATTGTTATTTTATAAATCATAAAAAGAGAAGATATGAAATCTTACACTCACAAAGATCATGACATGCAAAATAATGGGGACAGAAATAAGTTGAAAAGGAGAAAGCGGATAAAGGATGTCTACAGTTAGAAATTAGATAGTTGTTGGATAGTAGTTTAAATTGTTTCAATTTAACTATAAAACATAGAGAAATTTTTAACTTTGTTTAATCACAGCTGCTGCTTCCTGGACATGTCACAGGCTAGTCCACTGGCAAAGTGTCTAACTAGTACCTGCTTAGGTTTGAAGTTTTCCACAAACATTACAGTAACTGATATTAATTGCATGTACTGCATGCAAATGGTTTAGTGAAAGGAAAATTAAGTTGGACATTTCGGTTATTTTTCTGTCCAAACTCATTATACATTACATCTAGGTATAATACACCAACATAATTTTATTTTACATGTGTGTAGGAGAATGTAATGAATGGTGGAGTAAGTAAAATGCTGTCAGGTGCCACATTTACACAAATAGTCTACTTCCTTATAGTTTACTAACTGAATAAGACTAAGGCTGATCTATATAATGTTTCCAAATAATGCAACAGGATTTGAGAGTATGATAAATATATATTTTAAAAGGGCACATATTTCCATTTTCACTGTGAGTCTGTTGTTCACTGGAAAAAAAGTAAGACGAAAGCAGAAAATAAAAGTTCATACACTTGGACTAGGAACTTTTTATCTATTTTTTTGTACAGTACTATCTTTTATCTTATCATTTTGTACCTTTGAATGATATAGTACAAAAATGCCAAATCCTTATTACTTTGTCAAAAAAGTTTGATATTGTGTACATAATTTGTAAGTTTCATAATAATTCTGGTAAAAATTTATGGTCACATATTATCAAATCAGCCGCATTTTGTCAGAAGAATTAAGCTATCCCGTAGGGGGAAAAACTGCTCAATTTTGCAGTTTTTTTGCAGTGGAACGGCAGTTTTTCAGAAAAAAATGCCTTCTTTGCCAGTTATTTAAACTGTTTCCAGCATGAAATGACTAGTAAAAAGCATTTTTTTTAGAAACTGCATTAAACTGGCGGATTGAAAAACCAGTGGTGGCCAGTTTTCTGTAGATATTTTGAAGTTTTTGTAAATGTTTTCACAAAAAGCAGTTTTACGAGCAGTTAAATGCAGTTATTTTCTAAGAGCAGTATTTTTAGCATCTTTAATGAACAGCAGTATTAAAAAAACTGCTAAAAATACTGCTCTTCCTGATGTCCCATAATGCAGTGCGAAAGATGGCCGGTCACAGTGAAAACTAAAGCATGTGAAAAGTAAAAATGGATTATAACTACTCAAAAACAATGTTTAACACAAAATGATGCACAAATAGACTTAAATAATTGATAACAACTGTTTTAATAGAGTTAACTGATAAGGCAGGATTAAAAAATGGAAAGGAATTTGCTGTACATGTTATGTGTATGTTGCTTAAAAAAAATAAAATAAAATATTGTTTAAACTAAAGTGTGAAACTCATGCACAGACTGATTGGATTTATAGTCATTTGGTGGAAACTGGTGAAAATATCCAAATTCAAAGGATTTACAATTAAGATAAAGGACAAACCAGTTCATAACTTGTATAAATGAATCTGATGTTTTGTATTTAAATAGAAAGTCATCTCATTGTACATTTTATGGCTGGTTAAAAAATCACAGTTTAATATTCAAAAGAAAGCATAGAATGAATTACTCCCCTTGGACAAGTTAATGCAAGTTCTTCTGCAGTTTTTTGGTGATTCATTTAAACGGTTGAAGCAAGAATTGTAGTATTTTTGCAGTATTTTGTGATGACATTTAACTGCATAAAACTGATCCTGCAGTTTTGTTGTAGTTGTTTGCGACATCATTATACTTCTTAGCTCATTTCCATATTTTGGCCAATTTAACTGATTTTTCACTACAATTTCACTGCTTTTTCACTGCTTTTCTATTTAATATGTTAATGCAGGCATTTGAAGAAAAATAACTGCTAAAAACTGCATTTTGAATGCCCTGAAATATAATGCTGTAAAACTGCAGCTTTACTGCCTTCCTCTTTCCTAAGGGACAATACATTTTGATATTTAATGTTTTCACAATTCATGATTTTATATACCTCTATGTGGTTTTATTCTGTCTAAAATAATAACAAATGTCATGGAATATTACCCATGTGATAGTAATCACAGGCAATAAAATGGATTTTTAAATATATTCTATTACATGTATATCCAGACATTATTTTGGCTGATTCTCTGTTTCAGTTTTTATTCTTCTAACCATTTTTATCTAAAAACAAAGAAAAATATCAAACAGGGAGTGCCACGCACCAAAAGCGCAGCCTCCTCAAAACGAACCCCCCAACGTCTGTCTGTAATAGTTATTACTGACAGACAGAGACAATGTTTTTTTATTACAACCGGGTTATAAAATACAAATATTATAAAAGACAACAATTTGATTAATTGTATACACTAAGGGAACAATAAAACTATCACACAAGTCTGTATTCCCCATGTTTGTAGTATGGTGCAAAATTACCTCCCTTTAATTGATATGCACTTGATATCATTGTGAAGTCATCTATAAATGATGTACTGGAAATTTAATAAGCCGAAAATTGATTCTCTCATTGTGAATAGACAAATTTTGCAAAATTTAACCTTAAGTAACTTCATTTGAGAAATCTAAATACATCAATACTAAATGTCACTGTCACTGAAAACATGCAGTTTTACTGCATTTGGGAATTGAAGTTTCTTATTTTCATGTAACAGACTGACATTGGGGCACTTAAATTGTTTTTTTTTTTTTAATGAAGCTGAAGTTTTGGTAATGTTAATTATATATTTTGTTGGAAATACTAATTAAAATAAGATACTAGATACCATAAATCTACGGAGAATACTCCAATTAAGTTTTGAATTATGTGAATGGTGGTATTATGTTTTGTTGAGGCATATATAGCAGCAAAAGGTCAAATTCTTATTAATGAAATAAATACAAAATAACACATTTTGTGTCATTTCTGTCTACAAAATGGTACATGATGTAGCTTAATTTGAAACATTTTTTTTTTTTTTTTTAAAAAGTGTAAAAATGATACTTTTTATTTTTGGGATAAGATTTTAAACTTATAAGCTGGCTTCATAGTATTTAGATAAGTCTGTAATTTAAATGTTTGACATAATCATACTGGTCACTTACTGTACACATTGAGGCAATATACATTTAATTTTTTTCTTTGTAGACTATACATTTGCATGTTTAGCAAATTTCCAAACTAGCTGTTTAATGTAGTATGGAACAATCTTTATTATTTTTTGGTATAAATTTGTCATGCTCAAACCCCTGGGAACACTTAGGGGGTCAAGTCTCATGTAAGATCTAAAGTGTTCATGCAGGACAAATTTGATATCAATATTTCTAAGCATTCTTATTTTTATCTAGCATTTAACTCTGCCTGAAAATGAGACAGAGTTTCACATGTAAATCCCAGGCACCTATCTTAAGGGTCAGTGCTATACTTTCAAACCATGCACATCTAATCAACTGAACCAAGAGGTATAAAAATAATTTTATACATACATCTTTGATTGTATCTAATGACATTTTTCACTTTTAATATATTCTATTCAAGTACCTTATTAATTTAGAGAAGTAATTCTGGTTTAAATTGCTAGACTAAAGTATATCTTCTAAAGTGATTGAATATTAAAGATGACAATTAATATTCAAACAGGAACTAAAATGTACAAAATTAGAAATAAAAAATAGAGCCAAATTTATATGTACAAATTGTACAATGCATGTTTTATTTATTTTTACATCTTTTTGTGAGTATCGCCTCTGTTTAAAACTTGGTTTTTAAAGCTGATTATTTTAATAAAAGTCTTTTTAAAACAGTCTTTATCAACCATTTCATGATCAACAAAAGGGAGATAATTATATGAGCCGCACCATGATAAAACCAACATAGTGCGTTTGCATCCAGCATGGATCCAGACCAGACTACGCGGATGCTGCTCGCTTTCAAAGCCTATTGCAGTTAGAGAAACTGTTAGCGAACAGCAAACCCACTATGTTGGTTTTCACATGGCGCGGCTCATATATTAAGGAACATAAACTGCTGTTTTACATTTAATTTTAAATTTGTGTCATTCTTGAAATAATTGTTTCTATATTCCTAAATAATATCTGAGAAGTACAAGTGGTCAGTGAAAACAGCTTCTACACGACACAAATAAATTGACTGTCTTAAAGAAAATAACAAAAAATATACCCCGATGTGGGGCCTCAAAAATCAAAGGGAGTTAATACAGTCAGTACTTCATTTGAGGTGACATTTTGTCAGATGTTAACATTAAAAATGGAAGAATAACAAAAGTGCTTGGATATTATCCTGGATATAACTTGCAGAATTATTTCTGAATGTGGATGTATTAAATATACCTAGGAAATATTGAGTTGTGAAGTGGATAATCTATGGAGAATAACGAAAGAGAAGGTAGCGAAAACGTGTTACAAAACATAAAAGATTAATGGCACTTTACATAGTGTTGACTTGTTGTTTTGTATTTTGAACTAGAACAACAATCAACTAAATGTGCTGTCAAGTGTCAGTGACATTAATAGTTAAAGGAAAGAGTAATTGCATACAAATTATATGCAAGAAAATAGGAATACATGGACAACATGTAAAACTACACAAAAGGTAATACAATTTTTGGTATTGAAGCATTTTTTCAGTGTTATAAGAGGAAGTGTAAAAAGTGGTGTATTATGGGATATGATGTCCTTGTTAAATTTTTAACGATTAGTTAAATTTTTTAACAATTCGTTAAATGATTAAACGATTCGTTAGCTAACGAAAATTTTAACGGCACTTTCAACAACAGAACATTGAACAATTCGTTAGCTAACGTAATAATTAAAATTAAACGACCGTTAACTTAACGATTCGTTAAATTAAACGAAAGTTTTGAACAATGGGCCTGTATTTTTGATAATATACTGGTACATAATATTTAATCATTTAGATCTTTATGACAATTAATCGAATAATGGGCAAACAATTAAATCCTCCCGGTAACAATAAATCTTATATTTGAAATTGCAATCACGACAAATCAAACGAATATCTGTTTATCCACCACTTACGTATACATATTTGGGGAGAATCGTTTACTGATGTTGTAAGAACTCGTGGTTCAACCCTTTAATATCATTAAATTTATATGCATATATATTGTACATGTTATAAAGAAGGAGAAAAAAATGCTTAAATAAAAATACCTATACAAATAATTTAGCCCTTTTGTAAATACATTGACATAAAACTTTCTACATATCCTTTGAAGATACAGTCCAAGTTCACGAAAACACTGGTATAAATTTGTTTGATTCGAAAAAACGTAATCTACAGATTATTTTTCTTGCATACCGTATTTTACAAATAGAAGAATGAATAGAACAAACATAATTACTTTCTTGGAAGCACCCTTTCTTATAGTAGAGTATGTACATAAAGCGTCCGTAAGCAGAAGTGCCGTCAAGACATTTTAGTGAGACACAATAACAAAGTTCCATTTTGTAGTGTAACAATATGTTCGTACCATCAAATAACGCTTTTGAATCGAGAAATATGCTGTAATGTACTCGGAGAAACAGTTTGTCAATGTACCTGATTTATTTTCGTAATTTACATAAACAATGCATAATCAATGCATGCATCGCTTGTTGTAATCAACAGCACGAGAGTCATGGGGGTCGAGATGGGTTTTGCCGGCATGTGTAAAAGCACCGAAAACGCCAGGCCCGTGTGCAAGAATAGATTTGGCTAGCATAATAGAATAATTTCGTCTGTCTGTTATTAGTAATAAATAATGGTATATGCTTTCGAGATTTCACATCATCAGAAAATGGCGAGAGTGTTCAAAAACTATAGATTTGTCTCTTTTTAATATATGTTCAGGAAATGATACAATTATATCTAAATTAATTAATCCAAATTATGTAATAAAAACATTAAAGATCGGTCTTTTTAAAGGTATCTCTAAATCAATAATACATGTATAAAACTACTGGGCAAACAAGATTCTTGTGCTTAAACATAACGACATTTTTCTCTTGCCACCTGAGCACTTAAAATACATGTACATTATACTCACATAGACGCTTCCTTGTATTTCTTATGCTTTCCGACGAGCAGCTCACTATCACATCATGTACTTTTATGTTTTCCTCCCTCTCTAAGCATTTTCGTAGAACAACTACTTCTTCCTGAAACTCGTTTCCATTGATTAACTTGAGAAACTCTTGAATCGCCTCACAAGTAGAACAGTGGACTTTGATGTAGGCATATTTCTCTTTTTTCAAAACATCAACAATCTTACACTCTTTAAGTTTACTTATGTAGCCAAGCAAGCGGTGAACCGATTGATCAGTAGAATTCATTGGTGTTTCTATTCTCTCTACGTATTTTTTCATGGTTTGATAAATACGTTGATTCCCTTCTGTGCTTGTCTCACCTGCTGGTTTGGTAACTTGTACATGTAGCTCTAGTTCGAAAGGATCTAAAACAAAATAGGTTTGTTTACAAAAAGTAAAACAAAAGTAAAAACTTCTGAAACAAACTGAATCTTACCTTCAATTAATTAATTTCTGCCATTTCGTGTCTGTGCCTTTTCGGGGACACATACGGGAAGACAATGGTACACGAAAGTGTTTACAACTATCTTGTTACTCTCTGCTGTAAGGCCGAAAGAGAATATGAAAATTATGTTCATTTCATACATCCGTGAGGTCATATCCTGTTTGCCCGTCCGTCTGTCAATCATGTGACATGTCTGAAGCATAAATGAAACACCCTTCAAGAAATTGACTTCAGCCTGGGCATACAGTTAAGTGATTATATGACAATTTGCAGAAACATCGATTAAAGAACACGGTCATAAATAAAGCCCGAATGTCGAATCTTATGCCTTATTTATAAATTAAAACCATTCAAGCCTAAAATCTTTTAACCTTCGCCCGCACACAAAGAAGCATGAAAACACGGCAGAGCAGCAGTATTTCGTTCGTTCTTTTTTTCAAGGCGAAAACACGAAAACTAATTATGGCTTCATGGCAGAAATCAGCCACCATGATAGTGGTTTGAAAATAATGAATGAATTCTTGTGACTAAGAGTGTACATTATGTTTAAAGGACCATTGATCCCGTATCCTGTAAAAGTTGGTATCATGGTGAATTTTAATGTCAAAATCTAAGTTCTGACGTAGGACCTATCGCTGCACGAAGTATTTAAGGAATTATATTTAGATTTTACCTGAAACTTTTCACTTTATATTTTCAGCAAAACCATCGTTACATCTTAATGTTTGGTCAATTCTAAACAAAAATGCATATTTTTTTCTTGCCAATAGGTAGAAGGATGATACGTTAGCGATAATAGGATGAACAGGATGACAACATCCTACAATCGCTGTTTTACTTTCTAAATATCGCTATCATATCTTCGACATCATGTCATCCTACCTTTCTACCAAACGCCAGGTAGATATTATCATATATTTACATTTGCCCTATTCTTTTCCATTGAAAATTTTGACGCTCATTTCGTATGGACAGCAAAAGGAAAACCGCAAAAATTCCAAAATGCTAAGTAATGTTTTGACTACGTCCGTGTATAGTCAGGGAGAACGTTCCTAAATACAAGACATGTTTTGTTTTCGGAGTTCATAGGAAATAATTAATTCATTTCTTAACTGAATACACCAGAAGAGTGGCAAAAGTTTATTTTGCAATAAAAGCTTTATTGAAGCGCACCCTGGAGTCACTATCTGTTTGTTATATTCAGGTTATGTTTAAGCGTGATTTGGTTCAGCGATTCTTCAACAAGTAATCGACGGTGTCTATTTGTAACAGAGAGCATATTTACTTTTATTACTCTACGAGGAAGCTACTATTACCATTTGTATGTCATTGGTATAACTTGTCCAGGAGGCGAGCACACAACGTAACACTCTGAAATTGGTCAGTAAGATTAGGCTACCTACTAGGGACAGGAGACAAATATTAAAAAGGTCAGTCCTAGTGTTCTATAAGAAACACATATCATAGAGTCAAGATGCTAAAAGGCTCAGTTGGAAGCAGGAATAAGATTGAAAGTAGAATATAACAATATCAGAAAGCTTGCTGCTCACAATATTTTATCAAAACAGTACATGAAAGGACACATGAATTTTGTGTGAAGACTCAGCTAGATAAACATTGCTCTAGAATCACTTATTAATTAAAATGTATTGTTTGTGGGATTCAGCTGGAAGTTGTATTGCAAAAAAAATAATTAGTTTACTTGTATTATTTAAGTGGCCAGTGTTAAGTTACATTATAAAGGCATTCTAAGGATCAAACAGTAGTCTATTGTGTGCTGTCTTGTTGGATAGAGCAGGAGAGGTATTTGTCATTTGAACACATTTCTTTAGGGGTAAGTTGATACATATTTTATTGCTTTCCAGCATGATGTACAGCTTTTATAACTTATTTTTAGCCTTGTTGTTAGTCAGGTAGTCAGAAACATGCCACAGTTGAGCCAAGGATTAATCAGAAATGAAATACTAATACATATTTAACTTTTTCAGTGAAGCATTTTGGGTTATACAAAATATTTTCATGCGAGAGAAGTTTGTCAGGCATTCTTAATCACAAAAATATGTTCTAAAATATCGAGGGCTTGGCGCAAAACTATTGTATCTTGTTCTTTATTTATATGCACTTACAATAGTTTTGCACCAAGCCCTCGATATGTATTTGTCATATCCATTCTCAAAATATGTGTGAAAATAACCTTAAAATGCCACTTCAGAGGTGGTTGTACAACATTTTTCAACAGAAATTTTGATATTCCTCGCAAGATTATGCCTCCCTTTGCTTACAGTTGCATCATTTTTTATTTATTTTCTTGTCTTTCAACGGGAAAAATGCTTATATCTGTTGCATAGTAGCCAAAAACTGATGAAAAGAATATACAGCAGAGGTCTGTTCGAAAGACATGTAAGGTGCAAAATACTGCAATGACAGTATCAACCGTGTGTAATCTTTATGTTAATATCAGCTTATGTTTATTTATTGTCTTTTAAATGCATAAGTCACTTTCAGTAATCCCATAGGATGAGAAGATATGTTGATAATGCAGAAAAACACTGTTTTTGTGATGGGTGGGATATGAAAGCAGCTATTTGCAGTAGCATAATTTATGCTTGAAAGTATATGTTAGTAGTATTTGGTTACATGGGACTATATTCATTCCATACAGGAGGAGTTTCATACATATTGCTTCAACATTGACTCCATGGGGATCATTTAAATAAGAAATTGCAGATTTACTCCATATTTTCAGTACAGCTGATTTAAGACACTATGACTCAATATAGATAAAAGGGGACAAGAGATATGGGTTTTGGATAAGAGTAAAAATAACGCATTTTTGCTTTGGTAAGTGTTTACTTTAAAATTATAATAGCTGAAATGCAAGTATATTAAAATTCTATATTATCTTTAGGTCAAATGTTGTTATTGTTTGCCGGCTTCGGATTGGTTAAAATATGTAGGGTAACCCGTAGCATTCAATGACACATCAGCTGATTGGTTAAAAAGGTGTTGCCTCGAATCATGAAAATGTCATTAAAATCTTAAAATGTAATGTTTTCTGTGCATTTTGAAGTATTTTATAGCTGCCTGGCTATATATTAAATCTGAAATTAGTTATTTAGTGAAGAGAATACTAGGTGGAAATTCACCACTAAATTCCATGTTTAGTTGAGGGTAGTTGTCTTTGAATGGAAATAGAAAAAGAATGGAACGGGCAAACCCATATAAAAATGGATTTTTTTTTTTTTTTTGGTGTCTGGAAGGCTATTTGATAGAGTAAATGGCACCTCATGTATCAACAAATGTTTTGAGGGTCCCACATAGTCATTTTTACAATATAGGCCTATGGAAAAATTAATAGCAGGGTCTGACCAATATTCAGTGAATCAGTTTTAATTTGAATTAAAATGAAATAGATATAGAATAAAAAGGTAATCTAACATTGAACTGTAAAACACGAGATATATTCGGACTCGCACACAGCTGGGAAAACCATACTGAACTCGCATAACGGCTCGTCCAATCTAATAATTATATATATCGTCGATATTATGAAAAATGAAATCTAGACATATCTTAGTCCTAAGGAAATCAAAATAAAGGGACTATGCAATAAGAAAAAACGCATGAAAAAGCCAAAATGTGGAAGGAAATGTGCGAATGTGAAAGGAAATGGCTGAAGTGTAAAGATATCCGAAATAGACAGACACTCAAACATGATTTTGTTACAAAACGTAAGCAGTTTGATAGAAAAGTTCAAAAGCCAAAACGAAAATATTGGAAAGACTCACAAAATGCACTATTAGAATTGAGCTATTCATAAGAGACAGACTTTTGGAAAACAATTCGTAAGATAGGAGTCGGTAATGAGAGAACAAAAATAATTCCAATGGAAATCATTCGGAACGATGGATCGATAAGTACACGTACCGAAGACGTACTCGAAAAAAATAATTCCAATGGAAATCATTCGTAACGATGGATCGATAAGTACACGCACTTGAAAAGTGAAACTCATGTTTCGAAGAATTGTTCAAAACATCTGAAATAAATGAGAGCAGTAACTTATTAACAGACATACAGCGAGAATGTGATTCCAACGAACTAACTTGTGGAATAACAATTTTTGAGGTTGAAAAAGCGATAACTGCATCAACATCAAATATTAATCAAACTCCGGGGTCGGATGAAATACCGGCGGAAGTAATTAAGTCACCAAGCAGTATTGTGTATCTGCATCGTTTGTTTGGTGTTTGTTTTAACACAGCGCGAATTCCAGACTCTTGGAAAAAGTAATCATAACCCCTATTCTCAAGAGCACCACATCAGACTTTCGTGACCCATCAAATTACCAAGGAATAACCGTTACGTCAGCTGTTTATAAAGCGTATTGTCATGTTTTAAACACTAGGCTTACTAAATGGCTGGAGAAAAATAATGAAATATCGGACAAACGGCTTCAGGAAAAATAGAAGTACTCTTGATCAGCTCTCTATTTTAACCAACATAATAGAAAATAGAAAGAAACAGAAAAAGAGTACGTTCATTGCATACATTGACTACAGTAAAGCATATGATAAAATCACGAGAAGCATTCTATTGAAAAAACTATTAGATATCGGAATAAGTAGTTATATGTATAGAGCCTGAGGTCATTTTACGAGAACGTGTCAAGTGCCGTGAAAATAAATGAAAAGTTGTTAAAGTGGTTCAATGAGCAATCTGGCCTAAAACAGGGATGTTTATTAAATACTACAATGTTATCATCTATCTAAACGTTTTAAGCACCATTCTTGAAAACCATAAACACTGGAATCACCTTGGATGGAACTCTGATCAACTATTTTCTGTATGCAGACGATCTAGTACTAATCGCTGACAATGAAAGTGATTTACAATTAATGTTAAATGTTCTTAGCAAGTAGTATAACGAAATAAAATGACAATAAATGCTTCAAAATCGAAAGTTATGCATTTCAGAGCAAACTCAGTTCAACAAACATACCTCTCCTTCACATGTGGGTCTGCATTACTTGACATTGTTAGTGAATATCGCTACCTTGGCCTGTTTATAAATGACACTCTATACTACTCAGTTACAGCAAAATACGTCTCACAGTCTGCGACAAGAGCACAATGTTTGCTTATCTCGAAGTTCAAACAGTAAGGTGGAATGCCGTTTGAAGTGTACAAAAAGCTCTTTGACACAATGGTTTGGTCAGTCATAAATTACGAAGCAGCAATATGGGGCACAAAAGAATATGCATGTATAAATGCTGTCAAACAACGTACTTGCAGGCTACAGCATAGCATGCATTTCCACTACCGTCCATGAACAGGCTAAATCAAACCGAGCCTGCAACATTTTTGTTTTTGTTGTGTTGAGCGACCTGTGGGTACCCAGCAAACACACGACGTCGCAAAGACGTCTTTTTATAGTTGTTTTGGGGTCGCGACGTCGGTGACCAGAATCCGACGTTGTTCCAACGACTTTACACCGACCAAAGTCCGACGTCGCTATCCCGACGTTGTTCCAACGGCTTTACACCGACCAAAATCCGACGTCGCTAATTCCGACGTTGTTCCAACGGCTTTACAGCGACCAAAATCCGACATCGCTATTCCGACGTTGTAAAAACGTTGGAACAACATTAGATCTACTGAAACTTTAAAATATTTCAAGCTGCAAAAATAATTTCATTGCGTGAATACTTTATTGCATTTTTGTCGTTTAGCGCTATTCGTCATGTCGTGAGGTTAGTAACATTAACCATCTAACATTAACTCGAAAGAGTTCCGTCCCATGATTTCCGACATGTGTTCGAAATTGACCAATCAAAACAGGTCTAGCTCACGTGCCTTTCTGCGCCCGTTCATGTTGTTGATCGGAGTTTTGAAAATTCGTGGAAGTATTTACATGGGTGAAAGTTTTCCGTATTATGACGGAATTCCGTATTTTTGACCTTCCCAAAGGTCATTTTTCCAATTCGTGTTAATCCGATGAGATTTTCTGGGGGGGGGGGGGGGTATCAAGTCAACTCGTCCCGTAGTCATTGTTCCAGTGCGGTCGTCTATCAGTGGCAAAATAATGGCATTCATATTTTCCAGGATGCTAAAAATAGCGCTGATTGCAACACTTGCATCGTCCTTTTCCGTTAGGAATACCGTATGTAACATTATTCTATAGCCGAAAATAACCGAACGCTGGCGATTATTCATCCAAAAATAGACTGTAGATCGGTTATTTCCGCGGATAAGAGTGAAGATTCTATTTGAAATTTCCGTGTGTAACCGTTTTGTAACCGATGGTTTACGAATCATTTCATCGCGCGTGATACTTTATGACCTCCTTTTACGACAACCAAAAACCTGTTGATTACTGTTAATTTCGATTGTTCACAATATTGAAGAAAATGATCGATCTGACCATCATGAAGTTTCTACCAACGGATTAAAACACCAAGGAGATTGAGAAACAAGCCAAGAACAAAATTTAACGGCGATGGCCGTTGTCCGAGTTCGATTCTGAGAGGTTGAAATGGTCTGATAGTGATAGTGAGACCTTGAAGGCTAGATAGATTGATGTGTTGCATTTTGCACAAACGATTAATTACAAATCCAATGGAAAGAAAGGTATCAGACTTCACTGCGAGGACGGCAAACACCAGAAAAAAACACTCGAGTTGTGAAAACTGAGGTGAGATGATTTTTCATTATCTGTTTATAAATGCTTAATCTATATGGAAGAGGTACTAAAACTCACAAGCATCCATGACAAGTATGCCTCAAATTCAAATGGTATTAAACATACTCCAAAATACTGAAACACAGTCTTTAACAGTGTTACCTGAACTTCATACATTATTGTATCCTTAATTCAGGCAATTTTGGCATGGATGTGACCCCACCCTCTTCCTTTCTTCTGTCTTCTCCTTGCTTTACTGGCCATATACACTGTTGCTTGCTGGGACTGGTCTGTTAATTCTGAGTAAATATTAGTTTAGCTTGCCCTGAACTTATGAGCCCAGCAGCAAAGTGTCAATTTAAACCAAAGAAGCCAATTTCTTAGGGGAACCCATGCCCAATTTTTTTTAATACATAATTATATATATATATGTCTAAATTTGGGACTGTTCTTGATGTCTTTTATGGCTCTTCTGTATAGTGTTTTATGCCATTTAATACTTGGTCCATTTGTTTACTTTCAGGTTCTGCCGGGTTCTTCTAATGGTACTAAGAACACTGAATCTATGCAAGACAGGGTGGATAAACAACATGCCATAACCAGTGGCACATACGTAAACACATAGCATTGCCAAAAGTTAGAAGGATGACCTAAAGAAGAAACTCTTATCACTGTATACCAATGAGGCAACAAACAATAACAATGATAAGAATTTGAATGTAATTGCATTGTATATTGTGAAATAGTGTGGAAATAATAAAATTACAAATTAATTTTTGAAAAATAAGGTCTTGAATTGTTGTTTGCAGAAGTCTCCATAACTGAAATACAGTGGACTCTACTTATCAGGAAAAACTTTGTACAGTACTTGGAAATTGCTGTATTTCAGGAGCTTCCGGGGGTCGCTGGCCCCCTGGACCCCTAGCCAGGGCTTTGCCCTGGACCCACCGGGGGCCCTAGCGGCCCCCTGGCCCCCAGATATTTCTTTCAGTATTTTCAGTTTTTCTAACTTTCACCCATGTATTTAAAAAGCGCCCTGTACAGATTATATGTCAAATCATGGCTTCTCCACCTGTAAGTATGTTGTTAGTTTTTACAGCAGTTATTTTTTGTCATGACGTTTTTAAAACTGTTGAAGTTATAGCTATAACTTATATTGTCATATATTTTCGCGGTAGGCCTATTACCGGTAATTTGTATGTTGACATTGTTGTGCTGTATGAGGATAAATTAATAATTATGCATTTTAGGCTAGAAATGGACTTACTTAAAATATCTTGCATGCGATGAAGATCAGACTGTCAACATTTTGCAGTCTTTTACTGTTTACAGTGCAAAAAATAGAACTTTCCATAAATTATAAAGGTTTTGACAAAGGGTTTTTAGTTTATAAATTCACGTATGCTTAGTGTCTAACAGTTACATGCCATTTGTATGTTGATATCTGTCACCAAACAGCATTACTTGTTGGAAGCGGCTAGGGGTGTGGTAGTCAAACTAATTTTATGCGGGTCATGATATAGGACTAGACTAGAAGGTGTTTGTAAACAAATCCATTGTAGTTCCTATTTTTAGAACTGATAAGACAGTGAGCGGCTAGACGTCCATGTTTTTTTTTTTTTTTGTAAACAGTGATGTTTTTCTAACTGCATCAATTTTCTTAAAACACAGATTCTATCAATATTTTTTTTTATCAATTCGGATCAAAATTCTATCAAGCCACCAAAAGTCTGTATATGAAAAAAGTCCCTGCCCATCCCCCCTTCTGCATAATAACGTGCAATGCATTCACACGCCATCCACCATACAACAAGAAAATTTAACAGAAGTGCCAGTGTGAACAGGTTGTTCCATTATCTAAAGGCAACAGAAATATAGCCGGAACTATGCTTACTTGTCGCTGTCACCATATTGACTAACATAAAATCAACAGTTTTAACATTTTGTTTGTAGTCAAAGCCATTGCGTGACGTCACATGTTTTAGAGATTTCCTGAAAGAAATTGTGCCAAATAAGTTTAGACATGTTGAGACAGCGACAGTCAAGTTATCACACTGTCCCGAAACATCCTGTTTCATTGTATTTGGACATCTCCATATAATATAATTTATTATACTGCTTCACATTCGTTTGATGCCTGATGATTCTCTTCAGAAGTAACATAATAGTCCAACTAATTTGATGCGATCCTAGGAAATGTTGGGATAATTCTTTTCATATGGGCAGTAAACCCACTTGCGTCAAACACTCGAAAGACCAAAATAGTTGGAAATTTTCATCGCTGCCAACGCTTTACATGCTATAGGTTTAAATGCCGATTATTTTCAAACATTAGTCATAAATTCAAATAAACTTACATGTATTGAACGGGGATTCAATTTCTCAATGATTTATGCCAAAATTATCAAATAATATCCAAAATTACTTATTTTCTGGTGATTTAAATGTATGTATGTACTGTACACGATTAAAGTTTACCGTGCCTCTACATGCAAATATGCGAAAACGCAAAACCAATAACTTTACATGACTGTGTACTGTGATTTATATTCCATTATTTTGGTCCTTCAAAGTTTTGACGTTTAGATTGCCCGTCACAAATATAAAACAATCTGAACGGCGAATTATTTTGACTAGTAACATAATTATATGCCTCGTGCAGAAAACCTAGGATCTGTTTTACAAAGACTTTGGTATGTCTGAGTTTAGTCAGGCATAAGTTTTCATTAACCTTTACCCTGCTAAGTTTCTAAAATGAACTGATCCATCGTTCAGTTTGGACAGTACCATCTATTTTTCGAAGGGGTGATCACTGAAAATTTACTGACTGAATAGCGAACAGTGCAGACCATGATCTGCCTGCACAGATGTGCAGGCTGATCTTGGTCTGCACTGGTCACAAAGGCAGAATCACTTGTTGCTAGTAGGCTAAAGGTTAACCGTAAACTAGTTGTGAAACTGATTCAAGGTTGTTTACATCTAAAATACAAGACAGTAAATTCTCAAAAATTTATTTTATGCATGGGTGTACTACTGTTGTGTGTGCTTAAATGTAGATTATTACAAAGTAGCTCTAATTTGAAATTTTTTGCTGTTGACAGGTTTCCATGTTGTCTGCTGTTGGAAGAACATCTATGAGGGGACTGTGAATAGAATCTTTATCTTCTGCTTATATACAACACTTACTCATGGGCCAGTGGCGCAATTTCTAGCTGTACAAGGATATCATGGTGTTTGATAAGTAAGTAATATTGGAATAAAGTTTCCATAAATTTATTACCTGTTTTTTACTTCCTCTTGAATAAAATATGCGTGAACTTAACTGAAACTCATCTGAATCGTGTTTCACAAGCATTTTTGTGCATGTTTTAAATTTAGAAGAATACTTTAAGAGAATGAAAAATAATAATATTGCAAGAGTTGTATTTGTCTTGTGTCAAGTTTTTGTTGAACCCACTTACGGTGAGCTCGATATAGTCGCCACTTTCGATGTATGTGCTTGTGTCTGTCTGATTTTGTCCGGACCATAACTTATACATGCATGAACCAATCTTGTTTATATTTGGCATGAATGTTTACCTAAGTAAGAAGGTGTGCCATGCGTAAACCCCATGTTCCTGTGTCAAAGGTCAAGGTCACAGTTAAGAGGCTTACGGTCATACTGAAGTTTGTCCAGAGCAGTTCTTCTTCATGCATGGTGGGATTTTGATGTAACTTGGCATGAATGTTTACCATTATGAGACGGAGTGTAATGCGCAAGAACCAGGTCCCTAGGTCCAAGGTCCACTTGACAGCTGGCGGGCTCAACACTCTGCTCCTTGGCATACTTGTCTTATTGATTTAATTTTTAGTGATATAGATTCAAATTGTACCTTTTTATGCCCCCGAAGGGAGGCATATAGTTTTTGAACGGTCTGTCGGTCTGTCAGTCTGTCGGTCTGTCCGCAATTTTCGTGTCCGGTCCATATCTTTGTCATCGATGGATGGATTTTCAAATAACTTGGCATGAATGTGTACCACAGTAAGACGACGTGCAGTGCGCAAGACCCAGGTCCGTAGCTCAAAGGTCAAGGTCACACTTAGACGTTAAAGGATAGTGCATTGATGGGCGTGTCCGGTCCATATCTTTGTCATCGATGGATGGATTTTCAAATAACTTGGCATGAATGTGTACCACAGTAAGACGACGTGCAGTGCGCAAGACCAGGTCCGTAGCTCAAAGGTCAAGGTCACACTTAGACGTTAAAGGATTAGTGCATTGATGGGCGTGTCCGGTCCATATCTTTGTCATCGATGGATGGATTTTCAAATAACTTGGCATGAATGTGTACCACAGTAAGACGACGTGCAGTGCGCAAGACCCAGGTCCGTAGCTCAAAGGTCAAGGTCACACTTAGACGTTAAAGATCATTTTTCATGATAGTGCATTGATGGGCATGTCCGGTCCATATCTTTGTCATTCATGCATGGATTTTAAAATAACTATGCATGAATGTGTGACACAGTAAGACGATGTGTCGCGCGCAAGACCCAGCTCCGTAGGTCAAAGATCCTAAACTCTAACATCGGCCATAACTATTCATTCAAAGTGCCATCGGGGGCATGTGTCATCCTACGGAGACAGCTCTTGTTTATTAACTTTTTATCACCAAATTCATTCTGTTTCACAGGTTGATTACAATGAAACTAATGACCATGTTAACATCAGAGGAAAAGCAAACTGGGAGAAGAAAGGACAACATTGTTTTCGATCTTGAAGGGTAAATATTTAAGAAATGATATTTGATCATACTTACGTGAGAATGGTGTTAGTAAGAATAGAAATTCTAGCATTTGAATGAACCCGTCCAATGTATTCAGGGCTCCAGAAATTTTGAAAACTCAGTATGTCCGAAATGAATTCACGACATCGGCGCTATCCCACCCACTGTATTACCGTATAAACTTTGTGATAAAGTAAAGAAATTAGTATGTCATGCATTAAAAATAATACACCGTCACCTTACCATACATTTAACTTTATACATAATTCTAATATGTGTGATCATCTTCTAGTTTTTAACAAAACGTTTAAGTTTACATGTGTGTTAAAATGTATATTTTCAGCCTGCGTAGACATAGGACCAGGAAGGGGAGCTAGGAGTGGGAGAAGTGCCTGTGACTGACATATGCACTATCAGATGGAAATCCAGTTCAAAAGGAAATCTGAAATAGTGAAATAGCAGAAATCATGACTTACATACTGTGTAATCTGCTCTAAAACACAAACATTTGAATTTAAAATGTGTTAAATGCAAAACAGTTCTACTTACAAAATGAATCTTTCAGTAAATTCTAAATGCAGCTGAAAAGTGATATACATGAAATGTGTGAAAACAGTGCAAGTTAAGTTTGATTTTTTGTTGTATACAAAACTGAAGAACTTGTATCCATTTCATTTTCTAGATGCAGTGTTATTGGAATTTTTTTCAGATAATTTAAAATTCTACAAGTTGAAGAAATTTCAAATAGTATCTCGAGAAAAAAAGTTTGCACAATGAATTGTTTTTCAAAAATTTGCAGTTGTTTGTTCATTGTTTTGCCAGTCCATTACACTTAAACTTTACTTTATTTATTCTTAATATTTTTGTGAATGGATTAGATTACTCATTCACAAGGCAAAATCAAGAATTTGTTGGTTAAGGTTAATGTTGTCTCAAGCTAAGTGATGGGCAGACTTTATCCATTTGTAGTGATTTTGAGAATAATAAAAATAATTTGTCACATAAATCAATATTAAATGACCTGGCTGAAAGTTATATATGAAAAAAAAATGTATTTTGTTCAGATTGTTCTACATAGAACTTTTTTGCAAGATTTTTTATTAAAATCATTTTCGGAAACTGCATAAAAGATGCCGCAATTGGACCTTTATAACTTTACTATTTGAACTATAAGAATAGCTATCCTACTCGATACGGCATCAGCTTTGCGTCACACCTTGGTACAATTTCTTACCAGTCCATGTTTTGTGAAAACTGTTTGATGTGTGGCTTTGAAACTTTGAACACTTGTTTATTATATGATCGCCATCTGTAAGTAAGTGTTCATAACTCTGTCAACTATTTTGGCTGAATTATGGCCTTTTTGTACTTAGAAATTGGTTCAGTTTGCGTACAAGTACGTGTTTGTCAAAACTATTCGACATATGGCTTTGAAACTTTGAACACTTACTTACTTACTATCATGATTTCCATCTATAGGCAACAGCAGATAACTCTGTCAACGAGTTTGGATAAATTATGGTCTTTTTTGGAGTTGGAAATTGGTTCAGTCAAACTTATTGGAATGATAAAGCAAGATATACCATTAAATAACAATAAATCTTGTGCAGAATGTAGTATACTAAATTTGAAATATTGCAGAAAATTTACATTCCTGTTGCATTTTTACCAATATCTAAATTTTATTCTCAACCGTTTTAGATAACATTTCTGTGTCAAATACACATTCTCTGCTAAACTTTTTGAAAGGAAGATGTTGAAAAATTTCACCCAAACTGTGGGTGAGTAACTTTAAGATTTTAGCTAGACTGTACAAACTATATGCAGAACTATCCTACTTGTTTTCTGTCAGCATCTAAGATCAGATTTCACAGACCGAAGTGTGGTATCGAACCAGTATTTCTTGAATTATTTAAAGGAATTTTAGGCAGTTTCACTCATTTATGGCTATTATTCAATGCTTTTTGTTCAAACATAAAGTAATTGTGTAGGGATAACGCGTGTTTTTCGTGCTACAACATCTCCAGAATCCCGAGGGATTGGTTTGTACCCAAGCCAGGTACCAATGATTCCCGAGGGATTCTGTAGATGTTATAACACGAAAATAACATGCGCTAACGCTATTCTGGCATAAAACGCAAAACCAAGTAAATGAATATATTGTCCCTCAACGTCATTAAATTCCCATGAAATGCGCGGTAAAGTTTGTTTTATCACGTTCACGTCATTTTCTTTTGAATTATTCGTTTTGGGGCCGTAATACGTTTACGCTTTGCCACGGAACGCGCATAAATATAAAGGTGTTACAACAGCATGTGAGCGCGAGAATCTCTCTGTTAATACACGTTTTCTCTCCTGTTAAGACACCCCCGAAAAGTGACAATAACAGCAGTTTTATGCTAGAATTCAAGATAATATTTCTTCACTTAGTATCAAGTTTTAAAATAGTTAAACATGCTGCTTCTATGACAGCTCTTGTTTTTATATGCTATGACACTTTATTACATTCAAGCAAAATGGTTGCCCATTTCCACAAGAGTTTATCGTTGTATTCATTGATGAAATATTTTGTTAAAAAGCTATTGAATAGTCGATTGACTGTTGCTGTCCCTGAACAGCTCTTTTTACAGATTACATGCATCAACAAAATTTATTTTTGATTCAATGGTATATGTACTTTTTAATAAAAACATTTCAGTTGAATCATATTTAGTATGTTTTCTTACTAGACCCAGTATGTTAAGATACGTCTTGTGACTATTCTATTATTCAGTACACTTTTGTTTAAAACCATAGACTGTTGGTTTTTTTTTGTGCTTTTAGACGAAACAACATTGAGAAAAGATGTCATTCAAATGTAAAAAATACATCTTTCCAAAGTTGTGAAAAATATGTCGTTCCAACACTGCAGAAGACGTCAAAACACCTTTCACAATCAAAGAAAAAACTACGTCTTACAAACGTTGTGAAAAAGACGTCTTTCCAAGGTGGCAAAAAAGACGTCAACGCACCTTTCATTATCAACCAAAAAACAACGTTTGTCCAACGTTGTGAAAAAGACGTCTTTCCAACGTTGTGAAAAAGACGTCAACACACCTTTCATTATCAACCAAAAAACAACGTCTTTCCAACGTTGTGGACAAGACGTCTTTCCAACGTTGCAAAAAAGACGTCTTTCCAACGTTGTGACAAGACGTCAACGCACCTTTCATTATCAACCAAAAAACAACGTTGTTACAACGTCAGGAAAAGACGTCATAACAACGTTGTAACAACGTGGTGTGTTTGCTGGGTAGAGTTTCCACTTTTTGTATTTTATTTGGGAGTGGGCAAATAAACATTGAACTGTGCAGTCAATGGAGACATGGGTTGGCTCCCGCCGATCGCAAAACAATGGAAAGCGGTAACCAACCACTGGCTCAGACTAAATAATATGCCTGATCAAAAAAAAGTCTTTAAATGGACATATTGATTAAGGACATCCAATGAAAACTTGTGTTTTCATGTCGAGAAACAATCTGAAAAGTCAAATGTTTTGATGCCGATTGACGAATTCAAAAGATAGAAGCCTACGCAAAAGAATAGCTAACAGTGTGAAAAGATATATATTTAATGACTATAAACAGAATTGGTTATGTATTGTGAACTCAGACACCGGTCTTAACAGGCAGAGTGGAAATAAGTTACGAACGTATAAATCGTTTAAATCGGGATATGAAACGGAGAGTTATGTAAAGAATAGCGATTTCTTAAGAAATCAGAGAAGTGCATTTGCTAAATTTCGTTATGGGGTTGCGCCCTTAAGAATAGAGACTGGAAGGTACGAGGGAATAGCTCTTGAAGACAGTAAATGTTTTAATTGCAATAATGAAATAGAAAATGAAATACACACATTGCTTATATGCCCATTGTATAATGATTCGAGATTTCAGTTACTACAGAAAGCAAATGATATTGATACAAACTTTTCTAATTTTTCAATTTTCTGAGAAGTTTATATTTGTTATGTCTGAAAGTAATCTTTTTAAAATATATTCCAAAACCTGCTTAGATATTTTAACTACACGTCGTAATATACTGTATAAGTAAAATAGTAAGTGTTTTATTTGCTTTATTTGCTGTCTCAGTGATTTTGATTTATCTTTTAAACTCTTACAGCAAGCAATGCGCTTCCATGATTTTAAGTTTTATGAATTGCTTTAAATGTAAATTATACGTATACTGAATATGCTATTTAATACAGATTGTAGATATTGTAAATTTTTCTTATATAGTCTCTCATAACTCATAATGAGTGGTTTTATACATGCATTTTATGTTTTATATATTATGTACTGTATGAAAGTGAGACTTTAATAAACTTTCTTCTTCTTCTCGTCTTCTTCTCCAATATGGTTTTCTCAGCTGGGTAGTCGTCCAAGTATATCTCCGTATTGTGCAGAACACTGTTAAATAACATGCTAATATACATTGTCGAAGCGCTGTTTTGTACTTTCAGATCGTAATTACGCCAGTTAATGTTGGTTAAATGTTTACGTAGCTTATGATTATAATGAGGTTACTGGATTATGGGAACGTAAGAAAGGCTACTGCAGATATAGATTATTAGATTAGTTTGTTAAATACTGTTGAAAAGCAGTAATACTATATTGGTGTCAAAATAAAATTATTCGAGCTATGCACCGACATTTTCCTTCGTACATAAAGAAGTATTTACAGTGTGTACTTCTGTTATAAGGTTATGGAGAATTATTTATAAAAATATCAAATTTTTATATTTTAGTTGTTGATATGGCATAAGGCATGATGATTTTAAAACGTATCGTAGCCATCTGAAAAAAAAAACAATATATATTACCAAATACGGTATCAATTCAGGATGTCTGGAGTCCTCTTCTTGAGCAACATATTTTCAGCTACTAAACGCTTATCATTTGTTTTTACCACGGCTGACAATGAACATAAAATTCACGCACCATTATTATGTTACTTTACTGGTGATATCTAAAAGAAATATTTCTTTTTTAGAAAACATGCTTTCATTAAGAGAACATCGCGTACTTTAGTTTTAAAGGGCTTATAAGGCATACAGATGAAAATCTAATATTAACATTTATGTGATTGTAAGCATTTCATCAAATCTGATCTTGATCTTGCGGATAAATTGCTGAAATATCTTTATGTTCCGACACATTTAAGAGTCGTGTTTTATTTCCAAGTTGCAATACTGGTTACTTATTTATTACTGCATATATGTTGCATGACATTATCGGATATTTATAGTATTATTAATTTCCGTACATCAACGCTCTGACCCTTCTTATTTCTCTTTAAGGGTGCGGGTAAATTTTAGACCTACATCAGTTGTTTTTATTTCTGATAATAGCAATGTGAGAGGTGGAAAACAAAACTTTTTTACAAAGTGCACGATTCAAGTTTATTTTCGGTCAGATAGCCCCACCTACTGCTTGTCGTATAACAGATTAAAAAGTATTTCATGGTTATAATTTGGCTACTTTTAAAAATTATTATTATCATTAATATTATTATACCAGATTTATATAGCGCCCTTTTCATGATCAATTTCACGTTCAAAAGCGCTTTACATAGTTCAAATGCAGCCACACAGGGAGCATAATTCATCCTCTACTAGTACAGACACAGAGCGATCTGACCAGAGGGACAGAGTGAGACAGAGAGATCAGAAATCAGATACAGGCTTGTCCGGCTAACTTAGCCTAGCTCGTTTCGAAAAGACAGCCTGGTTCTTTAACGTGCCCAGTGTATAGCACTGATACACGCAAGGGTTGCCTGGGTTCCTGACCAGTACACCTCTAGTTGGGTGGGAAACACTGAAAAGCGTTTCTGAAAATTCCCGAGTAGCTACCTCAGGATTGGAAGGCCAGTGTGCAAACCACTGATATATCCGTCCACCCAATGTTATTCGACATAAAAACGTATAAAATTGTAAAAGAGATACAACTGAAAGATGGGTCTAATTTAAGGTAAAAGTCAAATTCATTCGGAAAGTACACGCGACACTTTGTTTCATTAAATTTATTTGATACAAAATCAGAATGACGTAATAGTCTGTATTCCTGTTTTTAACTCATAAATTTTCAAAGTCTGTTATAATTATTTCATTGTTCTCAATCTCTCGTATTCTTAATGTCTTTTATAACTGATTCTTAATAAGCTACAAGTTCCTTAAGCTTTACACTGTAATATTTTAATAAATAGTTCCCTTAGTTCTGTAAATCTAACTGAACAAGTATCAATAAATACGATTAAATCGCATCATAAACTAAATGCAGTTTTAAAACATATTGCTCGTAATAGTTATAGCTCATGAGATATAACTTAAAGACGGTCGCTACAGTTTCGTAATTCTTTTCCCAATAATAGATTTTGATAAAATGTTCTGTATTAAAAATCATGTTATGATTTATTGAAAAATGGAATAAAAATACTAGGTCACTAGCTTTGTTTCAACATTATTTGCCCATAGATATGATGCTATTTTTAACATTTTTAAAACTTATATACTCCTAAAATATATTTCAGTAAAATACAATAACCAGCATAAATTTTATAACGGAAACAATATATCTATTTGAAGCATGCTCAGATAAATCAAACGAAAATGATTTTGTAAAGAAAAGAATACTTGTTCAGCAGACCCAAGGGCTATTTTTGCATATTTTTGTCAATTTTAAGTTGGTACTTCTGCTATTTTATCGAGTTTCACATAATAGAATTAAATCAGACTCTGCACATACCTTTGGTTATGTCTACCTTATCTAAATCAAAAAGAAAATTGATAGGTCACCATATTAGATTTCGCATTATAAATCAAATTACAACGAGGTGGGGTGTGGCAGGCATTTATACAACGCAGGTTGCTACGAAATACGTAATACATGTTTATTTCAAACAAAGGCATATTCAGCCAATCTCTTGACAGTATTCTGTATTTGTCCACAGCTTAAGGCAGAGATATTTAACAAGAGGATCAAATGGCCCAAGGTCGCTCACCTTAGGAACATTTGGAATAAACTCGCTGAAAGTGTGATTGAACAAACTTTTTTCTGGATTTCTATAGAAAGAAATTATTTCATCATTTCGGCTGGCGCATCCTTTACCTTTAACATATTGATCTTTCGGCTGGCGCATCCTTTACCTTTAACATATTGATCTTAAAAGCTATAGGTGTTATCCACTCCATTTAGCCAATCATCCCACTAAGTTTGAAGAGTACAGGTTAAAGGCTTCTCAGCAAATGCCACGGAAACTCTTTCAGTGTTTGAGCAAATGACTCAGAGATATATCAAATTATCAAACGGCAGATTTCTTAATAAGTGAATTTTAACGTGTTTCTGAAGTATTTTGATGTCATAGAACGATGTAAGTTTCCGCCTTTCTACGAACAAAACCTATATTTTACGAATACGGATGCACGGTATGGGTACGGTACGGGATTAGAAACGGATGTGACTCAATGCATAGTTGGAGCGCCGGTATAAATTACAGACGCGGGTATATGCCGATTGAAGCAATTTGAACTAAAAGTACTTCAAATGTATACATTTTGTAACCATGGTGATACTTACCCTCACCACTAGTGAGTATATGATACATATTATACACTAAATGCGTGCGAACATGCAACAATTTGCGCATTTTTGCCGTACGCGACATTAGATAATTACTTCCGGGCTTTCGCAGAAGACCGCTCCAACTCTGCAATGAGCTACATCGATTAGAAACAACCAAATTGGCACGGTGTTGGGGTAAATATCGATCCGTCCGCAAAAACTATCATGAGCGCCTTTAAATCATATGCCTGTTTATAATATTGCAGTTTACATCTAAATCATTAGACAACGTCGAAAAAAAAGAACATTGTCATCATATCACTGCTAAGACATTTATCTGTAACTTTTTGTGCGTCATTATGACATTTTGATTGCTTGATGCGAATTATAGCAGTTAAGTGTGTGTTGCGTTTGTCACTTTGGCTTAAAGCTGTCACCGCTTGCCAGCTCCGAAGAGAGTGCTAAGTTTCTCAATGAAAGTACATAGAATCTCGGGCAATACGTAGTGCCTATGAGTGGCGATTCAAGAGAAATATGGTCCCAGATGTGTTGGTTTCACCTTTCTTCTGGTTTCTGTCATTGTAAACGACAGGGGAATTATGATGCTTAAGGCCAAATCAGTCTCGCCACACCACTTACGCAGGTTTTGTGTCCTAGACAGGAAACTCCTGTTAAGTTTCCAGCGTAAAACCAACAATTGGTTTTGTAGTTACAGGTTCTAAGCCCAAGCTGACTTGGTGTTAAGCAAGGCGTCAGACGTCATTCCCGACGGTTAGAGAATTTCTCTTACTTCTTTAGACAGCCAGCTAAATCCGCCATAGACTGAGCAGCCTTCAGTCAAACAGATGTTATCCTTCTTCCAGCCGCCTTCCTGTCGTTGTGCTTGAGTCTTAGCATAAATTAAACAAGTTGACAGTTGCACCAATGAATATGAAAACAACAAGGAATGCAGCCTTCAGTGTCCGGATGCTTGAATGCACAAACCATAAAACTGGTATTTCGATTGATCTCGTGACCACCTCTGACTTAAGAAAGACACACCAATGAGCCACTGCGTCTCAATGTCGACAAAGCTGTACCGCAAGAAACTCGATTAGCTGAGGATGGATTGCAGGAATCACATTATACTTTCTTCTTGCAGGGTAAGGAGGCGGAAACATGTGAACACGGAATTAGCTTTGCTGTTAAGAACACTGCTTGACAAGCTTCAGATAGGCTTAGCTACCGAACGGTTGATGAGCCTGCAACTTAAGACACCAGTGGACCAAATAATCTCCTTTGCAAGTACCCCCAACTCTCATGGCCTCTAGAGGCCTCCGTGGCCAAGTGGTTAAAGTCGCTGACTTCAAACATTTGCAAATCACCGATGTAGGTTCGACAACAAGAAGAGCTTATCGTACTGGGCGATTAATATGCTCTTTTAGGAAATGAAAAAGATACTTGGCCAAACTGCCTAGGCTGATTTGGAGTTACGAAGTGCCATGAAAACGGGCAACTTCCTTTAGAGTTGTGTTTATATCGCAAGCTATACGTGACCAACTTCTAATTTGAGCTCCACGGAACAGCACATGTTATCATGGCTTCATCTAAGGTCCAGTCAGTAACATTAGCTTTGCCAAGGCATCTGATACACTTTCGCATTAAAAGACACTTTCACAGCGCCGATTTGACACTCCCTGTGTGCCATCACATCCTGTTAAAACCAAAAATGTTCAATAAGAAAAAGTAGAAAGGAAAGCCCAGAGTCAATTTTCGCAAGATAAGGTTGCCACACCTGTCATCTGAATTTGCTTTTCTAGACACCTCCCTTGTAGCAGACAATAACCAAGCCTCAATCTAATGATAGAACAACTTTAGGAAACCATCATACGACGCCTCCAGTTCTATTTTGGCAAGAAAACTTGATCCAGTTCGACCATAACGAAACTCACCTCGCTGATGGATGCCGAACAATCCCACAAGGACAAGCCATCAAAGGTGACACTTGACTCTCTAAGATCTGCCATGATAGATGTCCAGAAAATAGTTGGACTTCTGTTAATGACAATTGGTCTTACCTCTGCAATACAATCAAGCAATCCCAAGTCACTACAGTCAAATTAAGGGCGTGCTCGATGGCATAAAAAGCAATCGGACCAGTCGTTAAGAAATCAGCGCCCTCTAATCCAAGTCTTGTGCAAGTATAAACTTAAAAGCCAACAAACTTGACCGTTGAATAGATGAATGGGACACTACCCCGAGCAGTACGTCAGAGAAAACACCGTTCAACAGTTAGCAATTGATGTAATGGACAACTACTCATGGTGATAGAGCACGACAATGAGCCTTCAGCTCAGGAACATGCCATAGCTATCGGCCTTTTTCCATCAGGACAGGATAAAGGCTAGGATTCCATAGCAACTGAAGTCATATATACTAGAAAACCTAGCTTGCTAGAGCCACTACATTGACTCCTAGCTATCTGTTGTAGAGAACGCGCAGTTTCAAAAGACATTAGAGACGTTAGCATCGTTAATCTCTAAAACATCAAGGGTGACCGCAGCGTCTGCAACAACTATTGAGGCATCTCGCTTCTCAGCATTTTTAGAAAACTGGTTGCTCTTATAACCTTAACCAGACTCCAGCAAATGGCCGAAAAAATAAATCGAGAGTTTCAGTGTGCTTTCACTTAGCCATGATATTCTCCCTAAATCAACTCAACTTACTTAACAACGGCACTCGACCTTATGAGTAGACATGGACTCTTCAAAATGCTCCTGAAGATAGGCTGATTTCCGAAACTACTCGACATACTTTGATCTTTCAATGACGGAATAATGTCCAGTTTTATGTAGACATAATAGTCGCATTTAGAGCAAACAATAGAGTCGAAGCTGTATACTATCCCCTACACTTTTTGGAATCTTCTTCATCCAAGGACGGTCTTTACTTCAATTCCAGATCTGACGGTCGTCTGTTCAATCTGTCAAGGTTCAAAGCCAAGAAATAGACCACAAAGGTTTCAATCAGAGTAATGCTCTTTGCAGATCACGCTGCAGTAGCTTCCAATCAGGGGCTAGAAATACTAACGAAAATGTTCTCAGAAGCATGTGGTCTTTTGGGACGTAGAATTGAATAAATGAAAACGTAAAACTTGAGTCAAGGCTTAACAGAATTTTTCAAAATCAACAACCTTGTGGAACAGAAAGTAGTCGTACAGTTCCAATATATAGGCTTTAACACATCCAACGCTCTTCCACTTGATAAAAAATAGACATAAGAAATGAAAAAGCAGGCACCCTCAATGATCGTCTACAAAGCCTTTGTCACCAGTACCTGACTCTATGACAATGATTTCCGCATAACTCATGCATCGCAAGAAAGTAAAGGTTTTCAATAGTTTTTGTCGGCGAAGAGTACTGTGTTTCATTTTTGAAAGAAAATATTACCAACAATGACGTCCTCACGAGAACGGGACTTCCATCAGTGTACACCCTTCTTCGCCAACACCGTCTACGCTGGCTTGGTCACGTCCACAGAAAACATCATGGATGCATATTAATGGACCCGCTTTACAGGTAAATTGTCACAGTTGCAAGGAACAGAGTTCGGCCACACCTTTTATTCAAGGATGTTTACAAAGTTGTCCATAAGCATGCGGCATAGACACAAATTTCTAGAAGTCAATAGCAGGTGGCTGACATCTTAGAAAACAGGTGACTTAGGGCAGGAGAGGAAGCCATTAGAGTCGCTTTTAATAAAAAGAGGGTCAGACACAGAAGCTCGTCCACTTCGACCTTGGTCACAACAGCATACCATAGTCGATATAGACTTAAGGAAGCCAACAAGACAATGTGCAACAATATTTTGAAATGTAATCTATTGATATTATTTCCTCTGATAAATGGTATGAATATACATCAGCTGGTATGCATAAATTCAGGCTGTAACATGTAATAATGTTCAGTCCAAAATAAGTATTTGCTGGAAGAACCTCATTAAGTAGGAAAATTAATGCATCAGATCAGTCGTCGAAGACTAGAAAAAAACAGGTGCCGTTTCTTAGTTAACCACTGTATTTTAATCAGATAAATTAAAAAATGTGTTAAACCACAGGACGTCCAACACAAAGTAAATAAAAATATTGAAGGCTCGATTGAGTCTGTTCATGTACCGTAGTGGAAATGCAAGCTAGAGTCCACGCCATCTAGCCCAGGTTTGAGCTGAAGCCAACATTTACACATGTTCTAAGTACCAGAATATAATTTAGAGACACCCACAGAGGTGTGCACATTGAAGTCTTTGATATCTTGAAAATGTTTTTTTTTTAATATATTGTAAGTCGGTGTCGGTGTGACTCTATCCCAGTCAACGCACCCCACCCTCTTCGACCCAAATGAAATATAACAAAACATGTACCCTCAAATGTGAAGTTGCCGGATAGAAATTTTTCTCAGTGTGTATGCAAAAAATGTGTTGCGTAACACGGTAGGATATTTGGTGTTTATAACTGGGAAAGGTTGTCACCTTAGAAAATGAAAAAAAAAATATTTACAATATACCTTTGGGTTTACTTTTTTCCGGTGTTGACCAGAGATCACGCATCAGCTGAAGGTTTTTCTCTGTCACTGAAACAAATATTTATCCTGCTCCATTCCACACTGTACAGTTTACTTCATTTTTATAATTCGATCTTATGTAGTAAACACTTAATTTATAAAGATTTTGTAACAGTTGAGACATTTAATAAAGTTGGCTAAAACTTTGAAAATTATAAGAAACATTTAAATTTAGTAGATAATATGTCTTCAAATAGGTAGTTGCAAAATTGATTTGAAAAGAATATATCTGATTACCAATATTACATACTTTTCAGTTGTTGCTCTAATTGTTGAACTTTTATATAATGCTGCAAAACAAAAGAATTTATTAAGCCATTTGAAATAATTTTTTTAACTAAATACAAGTAGTATTTAAGTTTCAATCTAAAACGGCTATGAACTCTTTGGTTACGTGTATGCAGATATTTTTATTAAGTCATAAAAGAAAATTATTTATTAGACTTTTATTAGATTGAAATAGTATTTAGACAAGCCATGATAAAATCAATGAAAGAAAATAAATTTAAAAGCATTTAACTGAAATAATACTGATTGAATAAACTTGACAATTTATCTTATACACGTTTCCTAGTACATAAACCTAAACTTTCAAAGGAGGGGAGATTTTGTTTCATACCTGCTTCTTGGCTTCCTCTATCTTCGCTAATTGATCACTTGTATGTTCTTTTATATCTTGTATTCGCTTGTGAAAATCTTGGGAATCACATATATCGATCTGCATTTTTGGTAACTATATTTAAACAGACTGAAACTGTGTTACTACATGTAGTAAGCAATTTTTAGTTCTTATATTATAGATTAAATGTTTTTAATTCAAAGTCCTTCCAACTGCTTGCAATACATGATAATATGATAATTGTTTGTTAGTGTTATAAAAAATGTTATTGATAACTATATAAAAAATGTTAATTTTAATAATATCTTCCCTGCAACAGGACTTTTCTATATTTACTTCACTAGAATGATTATATAGGACACGTAATCAAAGTAGCTAAAATCATTTATAGGTTTTCCTAGACTTTCTTGTTGCAATGGCGTTCGAAAGAAACATTACTTAGAGTTAGTCCAAAATGCAGTAAAAACAATAATTGAGATTTAAATAATAATTCGCATCTCTTTAATGAGAATTCACAAGTGCATATCTTTTCAAAAATCGTTCGCTTAACTAAAAAGAAGCGTAGATGTATGGATCGTGTGGTCATAAGTTTGATCCCCGGGCGAGACATTTATTCTCAGTGACGTTGTGATACAAGATATTTATCTGGAAAAAAAATTAGTCCTCCACCAATACGTCAAAGAGACCTGGGTGGGAGGTAAATTTTAAGTTTTTAAGTTAATTCTGAAGAATTCGATGCTCGTAATCTAATATATATATATATATATATATATATATATATATATATATATATATATATATATATATATATATATATATATATATATATATATATATACCTTATTGAATAAAACACTATTTTCTATTTCTGGTTATAAGCATTGAATATTAATAAACATGTATCAGATAAGAACGTAATATTTTCCATTTTAAATCTACTTTTCTCATTGAATATACTTCCCTATGATTTAAAACTGGAACATCAGCTGAAAAATTATGTTGGTTCCTTATATCATTAAAACATGAAGACAAAACTGAATATATATATATAATAAGAATATTCCAGAAAGTACCTCATTCAGATAACCAATGGCGTCTTGAGCACCTGGTTGTCCGGAAAGTGGGGCTTCGCCTTTGGCGTCTTTAATCTCCAATACAGCTTTGAACAAATCAATATTGTGAAGTATGTCATTGCGTGCATCCCTCGCCTGTCACAATATTCATACAGATTGAGTCAAAGACGGAATTTAAACAAAACTATTCTCATTCGCATACTATTTATGACAATCATCATAAACGTTAACACTCGGTACCAAAGTTCAAGACAGAATGGAACAATATAAACATGTTTAAAATGACACGTATATGCCACTTTTACTGAATTTTAACAAAACTAGCTTTAATTTATTGTTCAGACATTATAAAAAATGATTGTTACTTTAGTACATGCTAAACGCACGACAGAATACGATCAGCAAATCAAGAACTCAAATGCATTTCTTATATTTACAGTTCCGCTCCTTTTGTAAACAAGGTTATATCATAAATTGAACACATATTGTCACATCAAAATATCTGCATTCTGTTCATTCTGATCACCAATCAGAACAACTGCGACGTGATCTAAGGAATGTTCTCCCATCAAAACAGCTGCCCGCAACCACTAAGCAGAGTTTTCTTAACATTGACGCTTTTCGCTATTCATAAAAAATGAATATCATAATTTTTTAATGTAAAGGAATATAGCGAATACGAATATATATGACATGTTACACTAACGCTGAATAGTCGGTACAACTGTTCAAGATAGGCTCGAACAATGTACACATGGTTTGAAATGATACATATATACCACTTCTAACCTAAGACATCTCATTGATATACATGTAGATATATCATGTGTGTGCACGCATGAGCATGCGTACGTGTGTGTGTGTGGGTGTGGGTGTGTGTGTGTGTGTGTGTGTGTGTGTGATTTGAGAGATCATGAACCTTTTGATAAACCCATTTTCTACCTTTTTAAATAGGTCTGTTTCTCCATTTATTTCCACGTCACCGAGACTTCTATGGATAAAATTGTTGTTGATCAACATACTCAATAATCCCGAACAGTCAACTTCTTTCGCCGACAGCTTGCCTCTGTAACCAGTAGTGCTGATATAGCACGTAGCAACACTCCAAGGATCGGTGCCCCATGATTGAATATCTGTGTTCATAAGCGTTAAGTCGAAGAATCGGTGATCAAATAGTATCTTATCATAAAACTTACTACAAAATCCTTGTCTCTGACAAATCCTCCTGTTTTTTCGCTGTTTAGAACACAGACACTTTGATTTTTGGGGGCACTGTCCCTGCATGTGTGACGGGAGAAGAATATCTACTGTACAATTTGTACATATATTCACAACAGATGAAAGCTGTTTCATAATTTCAAAGTGATGCGATTGTACGGAATTTTCAGCAAACTCCTGTATGCCCAGTTTCAAATATTTTATACCTAGGGCACCTCTGATCCAATTTTTGAACAGATCTTCTGTCAGTTGTTTTTTGTGTAAAAGATTAAGGTTGCCTGAAATATGAATAACACGTTCGCATTTTAGGCAAGAGATTGTATGGTGTTTTTGGTAAATTCGACCTTACATAAAGTAGACGTTGGTGTCGTCAAAGCTTTCAAAACGTGTATACAGTAACAAAGTTTAATTTATTGCAAAAAGGTATAGGATACGAGTAAACATTATTTTGATTGGTCTTTTATTTCTTATATTTCACATGTCGAAATCAACAAACACATTAAAATATATCCGAAGTCGCATAGTTTGTTCTTTCTGATGTGAAGCATGAATAAAAGCATCACATTGAACTGTCAACAATATCTAACACGTTAGAAATGATTAAACATGACAATATTTCGTCACTAAACACACCAAAATGTAGGTATTTAATACTACCATGATAAACATTTTTACATTAATGTGTTAACAATTATTTGACCCACAACACGTCGTACCTTTTATTGTCAAGATTGTACTTGACTTTTTCTCACCAAAGGCAACTGTGTAATCACCATCGTCCTCAAACTTTGCATTCCTAATTGTAAGCTTATGTTCTAGCCCCTGCACTGCGACGAGGTGTTTTATACCTTGTGTAATGTCTGTGCCGTCATGTTGCCATATCACTTCATTCGTATGTAGGTTGACCGCACACATTAGAACAATATCCATATTCTCTCTGACATCTGCCGCTGGTGTAGTTACATGCAATTCTTCGGTTATCATCAGATGTCTTTCTGTTTGAAATTATTTGACAACATTGCTGTTTATTGATTTAACCATATTGTATTGCTTTATTTACATGCGAGTAGTACATAAGATGCAACAAGACAAAAGGAAACTGGTTTGGCAGCAGGTTCTATCTACATTTCATTAAGCCCTTTCAAGTTTATTAATGATATTTATGCGATGATTGCAATATGAATTTTTTAATATCCTGCTCCTGATTAAAATGACAATTTCTGTACCCCAATAACCAGGTGTTACGTCAAGATATAAAAAAAACATCTTAGTAAATGGCAGTGACATGTCCATAGTGGACACAAACACTCAATAGCGTGCATTAACACTCAAGCTACGCATTATAACCGGTATAAGTTAAGTTTTACAATTGCAATTCAATGTGTTTGTATATTATTTTTCATTCCGAATTTCTTGTTACATCATCAAGAAATGAAAATGAAAAGTTATGCTGTAGCTTTTAAAACAATGCCAAGGAAGCACAAAACTCAACTCACATGTTACTATAGTGTCAATGCTACAGAAATATAACTAAAATATTCAAGAATATTTGATATCTAAAATATGTGTTGCATTTAAATAAACTGGATATGTACAGTATTGTTAAGTTCTATGAAACTATAGGTGTTATACCTGAAACTTTGAGGGAAGCCGTTGTTGATTCTATGCCACATGCGCACGAATAATATCCTGAATCTGTCATCTTTGTTTTCGAAATCGCTAACCAGTGGGTACAGGTATCTGCAACAAGTTTTAAGTTGTCTGTTGCTACTACAGGTTTGTAGTTATGACGCCATATTACTGCTTTGTCAGAAACATTGAGTTTGCATGCGATAATTGCTGGGTCGCCGACATAAACTAACATGTCTTGAAGTTTTTTTGTGAACACTGGATTTTCTGTAATAAGAATTATATTCCAGTCTCATCTGAGCTGCAAATAATAAGCTATCTACGAGTATATTTCTTAATTATAATAATTCCTTAAACAATATTTGATCTTGGTATATAGCACCCAGTAAAACGGTGCTATATTAAGCGTTTATCTAGGTTTGACCAAACCTTAACAAACAGTTTACCATGCTAAGACTAGTCTATTGACGCAACTATAATAATTTACTAAAGAATCAAAAGTGCATCTCCTATTATGCTACGCTAAGGATTGGAAGACGAGCTATTGCTAGCCTCGTTCTGATGGCCCTTCCGCTAGCCAATCAAAATGCTTAAAAGCTTGAAAAACCTATATTTAGCCTTGGTTTTTGCTATTTTGCTATTTACAATTCTTATGTCGTTAAGTGTTAGATAGACGATTAGCTCAGTCGGTAGGGCACTTGCTCTGTAAGCGAGGGGTACCGGGTTCGAGCCCTGGACTGACTGAACATTTTTTTCTTAATCTTTGATATTCGAACAAGTCGTCTGATTGGTTCAAATAAAAATAGATTTGCAAAAATAAAAATAGCAATATTGGAAATCCAAAATATACAGGAGACGAATGTGGGTCATTCTCAGATCTACGTTTAGAAGATCAAGTACTTTAGTCAGATAGCTCAAGTATATTCGTACTTGAGAATAATAATTTCAACTGTAAGCATTTAGTTTCAAACTAGATGACTGTTGATAGGTAAACTTATAGTTAACATAGGACATAAAACGCATTCTCATTATTCAGAAAATATTAGAGTAGTGATTTACAAATTTCAGTGTGTGATTTTGATGCAGAAATATGATCAGGGAAACGACTTATGAATAGTTAACATGTTTTTGCGGATAGGGGTGCCGTGAACTTCAGAGAGTCTTTATCTTTATGAACATATCGTATCTGTTTACGTTATATTATATTGGTACCATGAGATGAAATAAGATTATGTCACGAGGTCCAAAACCACTGAATCAGTAATTTGCCTATATGTTGTATTGTCCTCGTTCCGTGTATATATTGTATGAAATGTCTTTATGTGTTATTGTTTTGTATTATTTCCATACAGCCCGATCCTATATAAATTTCGCTTCATTTATCCATCTAACATTTTCTAACACTTGCCAGTTAATTAAAAGTCTTAACAAGATTTGCATCCCGGGTCTCAATTTTTTTTAACTTTTCCCGGATGTTACATCACGCATTCGCGCTTGAAAATAGATTCTGGATGGCTCGCGCCTGAAGTTTTTCTTGTCTTGATCAGATAGTTTATTTATTAAGGTTTTGTTTTGTGCCTTTACAGGTAATTGTTATTGCATTCATTTTATCATGTCTTCATGAATCCTTCCATAGTTTATTTATGTATTTCGGAGCTGTATTTATTGAATTGCACTTGAAAATAGATTCTTGATGGCTCGCGCCTAAAGTTTTTCTTGTCCTGTTCAGATAATTTATTTATCAAGGTTTTATTTTGTGCCTTTACAGGCAAAAACTCCCCATCCATTGTCGAGTAAAATACACGACAATTACAATGCCATAAGTTAAAAGTTTATGAAAACCTTCTAATAATAATCCATCACTAAAATATTGCTGTATGTATAGGTTTGCAATGTCAAGAAGGAAATACAAACTATTAACATTTACATTGTTACATTACAATTATCTTCCATTGTCAAAACTACCTTTAAGTGTTAGAGTTGTGTTTGATTTCACATCACCATAATCAACTGTGTAATCACCCTCATCTTCTAAAGTAGCATTATAGATTGTAAGTTTATGTTCTAGTTCCTGTACTGATACACGTAGTCTATCACACGGTTTAATTTCTTTGCCGTTATGTCGCCAAACACTATTGTTTGAATTCTGGTCGACTCTACAAGTTAGGATGATATCCGCATTCACTCTTACGTTGATTTCTGCTGTCGCTACATGTAAGTTCTCAATTATCTTCAAAGGTTTCTCTGTTTAAATATATAACAGCTTACACTACAACACATAACAATGAAATATTAAAGATAAAAAATGTCGAATTGACAGCAGCTCGCTCGACTACTCGAAAATATGCAAATACAGTAGCAAAGCTACAGTAAACGGTTGCTGCGACAGGAGCATTATCGACAAACGTTTGCGTTTTGTCTCTCGTTATTGTTTAGGAAACATGAAGTATTCAATTAACTAAAGATATATATTATATACTGAACAGAACATTGTGATAAACATTTTTTTCTCTTTTTATCAATAACATTTTGATTAGAAAACATAGACATATATCCAACAGGCAATCGAGGAACAAATAAAGGAACGCATTTGAGCCGAGCCTTTGAACGATATAGAGCAAAAACACCACTAGTTAGCTTACAATGATTTATGATGCGCCTTGCATCGCTCTTACTCTCTCCGTGTTCAAAGTCAAAAGGACAATGTGAACAAGTTAATGACATATTGCCATGCAATACAAAGTCTCTTACTGGAAGGCAACTAATTTACGCTGCCGAAGTGTTACATACAAATGTAATGATCTGCTATTTGTCAATGATGTATGAACAATTGTTGTCAATATATATGTATATACAATATGTTAAAACACGATTTGGATTAATTGGGTCCAGGTATCATATATAACATTCATTTAATATGGGGAACATTTATTTCAGGCAATATTAAACTTCCTCAATGGATGACGGCGTTATGAGCCAGAAAGGGAATAAAACCTAGTGACCTTTGACTGTGACATTGACCTTTGCGTTAGGAGGGTGCTGCATTAAACACATTGTCTCCTTATGGAAACAATTATGCCATGTAATAGTAAAATCCTTTCATGGTTGACAGGTATTGACTACGAAGACAAAAAACATTGGATTTTGACCTGCAAGTGTGACATTGACTTTTGAGCTGGGAATCTGGCTGCTGCGCATGACATGTCATCTTTTTTATTGGGTACATTTACAAGTTATATTTAATTCCACTTAAATATTGTTGAGTAACAGAACGGACAGGGAAAAAAGCGCTGTTGTATGGGCGGCGGTTACCGCCAAAATTAGTAAATATACAATCCATTCATAAACAAGTCAGTCAGTACAGTGCATTTCAACGCCGTCTAGTTTAAAACTCCACCCCGTCCAATAGTTTTGCATTCAACGCATTGTATTTTGAAACCATTTAATACAAAACTTCATTCCATCTATTTAAACATGGAACGATGCATTGAAAAACTTGTTGCAATGCACCGTACTATGAAATCATACAAAAAAAAGCATGATACCATGCAGCTCAATGTGAAGCCATTTAACACAACATGATTGCGTGCAGTGTAAAATGAAATGATTTATTACAACTTGACGCCGTCTAATGCATATTGAAACCGCTTTGTGTAATTAAGAGCGGTGTATAAAAACTTGATACCATGCAGTCCCAATGTGAAGACGTTTAACGCAACGAAACGATTCTTTAAAGCTTGGTGCCGTCTAATGCATACTGAAACCGTGTTGTGTGATTTGGAGCGGCATATCAAAATTTGATGCCATGCAGCCAAATGTGAAGCCGTTTTACGAAACACGAGTACGTGCATTGTAAAATGTTATTAAGACTATCAGTTCATAAGTTTGACCTGTTACAAATATACATCCTGGATCAGTTTTACATAAAAATATCTTAAGATTTGTCCTAAAACCGACCTTGTGGTAAAATTCTAACATTTAATTTTACACTGTTCCTGCGATTTATCTGAATATTAAAAGGGACCTTATTTTCGAGAAACATCTTTCTTCTTAGTTTAAGCTTTGTCAGAAGTATGCTTCGTGAAACAGTAATAGAAATATTAACAAACACTAAAAACCTCCTGAGTTAATTATCAGTCATATAAAATAAATGTTGACATGTTTATGTTTTTAGACAGTATGTCAAAATTACATGTACTTCACTGTACAGTGCAATGTTTTTTTTTTGTTGTTTTTTGTTTTGGCGGGGGAGTGGGGGGGTTGGGGGGGAGGCGGCGGAAGATCTTATGCCATTTTTAAACAGTATTTTATTTAAGTTGGACAGTCAGTTTCCTGGATTTCATACGACCATACGAACTGTAAGAGGAATTGTGAACGGAGCGAGCGCAGCAGATACTTGTGGAGATAAAGTTACTACTTGTATGAAATCCAGGACTTAAATGAAATACTGTTTAGAAACGGCAGTTAATACTTGTATGAAATCCAGAACTTGAATGAAATACTGTTTAGAAACGGCATAAGGTCTTCCGCCCCCACCCATCCCCGAAAGAATTTAACAAACAAACAAACAAAAATTGACAAAATATTGCACAGTGAAGTACATGTAATTTTGACATACTGTCTAAAAACATAAACATGTAAACATTTATTTTATATGACTGATAATTAACTCTGGAGATTTTTAGTGTTTGTTAATTTTGTCATTATTATTTCTATTACTGAGTCTGTTTCACGAAGCATACTTCTGACAAAGCTTAAACTAAGAAGAAAGATGTTTCTCGATAATAAGGTATCTTTTGATATTCAGATAAATCGCAGGAACTGTGTAAAATTAAATGTTAGAGTTTTACCACAAGGTCGGTTTTAGGACAAATTTCAAGATATTTTTATGTAAAACTGATCCAGAATCTATATTTATAGCAGGTCAAACTTATGAACTGATAGTCTTATTAATCTTTTACAATGCACGTACTCGTGTTTCGTTAAACGGCTTCACATTTGGCTGCATGGCATCAAATTTTGATACGCCGCTCTAAATCACACAACACGGTTTCAGTATGCATTAGACGGCGCCAAGCTTTAATGAATCGTTTCATTTTACACTGCACGAACTCAAGTTGCGTTAAACGTCTTCACATTGGACTGCATGGCATCAAGTTTTTATACACCGCTCTTAATTACACAAAGCGGTATCAATATGCATTAGACGGCGTCAAGTTGTAATAAATCATTTCATTTTACACTGCACGTACTCATGTTGTGTTAAATGGCTTCACATTGAGCTGCATCGTATCATGTTTTGTTGTATGATTTCATAGTACGGTGCATCGCAACAAGTTTTTCAATGCATTGTTCCATGTTTAAATAGATGGAATGAAGTTTTGCATTAAATGGTTTCAAAATACAATGCGTTGAATGCAAATCTATTGGACGGGATGGAGTTTTAGACTAGACGGTGTTGAAATGCACTGCACTGACTGACTTGTTTATGAATGGATTGTATATTTACTTATTTTGGCGGTAACCGCCGACCATACTGTTGGCCTTTTAGCCCCGGGTGTGTCGTTTAATCCTGTGTGTCATGTAATCTACTTGCATACCTAGCAAGTTAATTACTAGCTTTCAAGACGAACATATATGCAGTGGATGTTTTGATGAGTCCGCCATTAAAGGTAATAGAACAAATAATTATTTTTTGTCGATTCGCCGTAAACCCCAACTCACTCACTCCCTCACTCCTTTTTGCGACATATACCAAATATATAGGTTATAAGTAAGTTAAATTTCATATATTCCTCTTGGAAATTACTCAGTAACTCAGAAGCAGACTCAGTAATAGAATTAATTGCACTATCTTGGCTGCAATGTGAAACGTACATTTTTAATTCTTTTATATGCGCTTCTTTGATTTACATGTTGTTCAAGATATTTTTGTAAAATCATAATTTCAAATGGTCTCAAATAGCTTATGGCTGCTTCAAAATGTCTAAACTAATAATGTGAGGTGCATTATTTGTACTCCATCCACTGCATCGTAACAATCAAAATCAATAAACCGTATCGCGGATGATGTCGACATTTGTGTTGTATCATTAACGTCAGCACCATAAATCAGCTCACAAGGTTGTTTAAATGGTATTTGCAAAGTACTGCGCACAAGACATACCCAATAATCTTAGCAAATTTGATGCTGGTGTTATTGTGGTTCAATCAGAGCTAAACTATCGATTATTTTCTAGGCATAGGTGTCACGATTTAGTATGTCAGTATTTGCTATTTTTCGATGATTTAACAAAATATTGATGCAATACTCATTTCAGCATTATGGACAAATGCGGCCCTTACCTAAACATGATGTGTGTTGTTTAAACGATCTACTGTCGGTAAATGTATTAAAAGTGTATAGTTGTTTAGACCTCAGACACCTTCCAGCTAACATTTAATTTAAACGTTGCCTGACTTAGAACTGCTTTTTTACCACCAGAGGCATGCCATCCCGGTTTGAAAATTTCATAATTTGTACAAGTATGGGTACGCGTAGGCCTTCTTAATTCCAATACCCATTTGATCAGTCAGTCAGTCAGAATTCAGTATATTACATTTTTTCAAACGAAACACAATCAAAGTCTACATGTAATCATCAGACCTGAGATCTATGTAGTGGACCCTCAATGACAATTGGCATTTTCCGTATATTTACGTATTCTTCGGCACTTTCTGGTTATGATGAAAAGAGTTTTCTATTATGACTGAGAGATGACGAAATAGCATTCCATTAAAAAAGTAATCACAGGAAAATTGTCTATTGTCATTACGGGTTCATTACACTAAAAGTGCAGTGAGAGACTTGGTCAGTTATAATGGACCAACTATAAAAATCATACATATAAATACTAATGTAAATAGATTTACTATCATACGCGTTCTGTAACAAAACGTCATTACTTAATATACATTCAATACTATTACGTGAATTTTGCCTCACTCATTGCCTGCAAATAATAGTACTGGCGTTACCAACAGACTAACATACCAAAAGCCGAACAGGCTTATGCAGCTGTAGAAGAGAAAGCATTAGAAACCGTTTACCGACATTGTCTATTTTTAGGTACTTACCTTTTGCTCAGGGCACATTCAACTTATTCACAGTCGCAGCATAACATTTACGGTGCCATGTTTCGTTATATGTACATAGAGCTTCAATTGGCCTCTGGGCATTAGGGTATTTATGATTCATGGTATACATGGCGTGTTTCTTTGCTCTACGAATGAAATACATTTATAAACTTCCTGTCAAAGTTCTATAGAACAGCGTTTATACTATGTAAACGCCTATCGGATATCTAACTACTTGTTTCATTTAAAAAAGGCATTGATACAGTATATAAATTGTATATTTCTTTAAATATTCATCAGAAATATTTAATAATACCTGAGACTTTGAAGAAAGCCGTTGTTGAAGACTGACCACATATACAAGAATAATACCCTGTATCTGTTATCTTTGCATGAGATATCGCTAACCAATGGAAACATTTCTTGTCAACAAACATTAAGTTGTCCGATTCCTCTACCGGTTGGTCATCCTGTACCCACATGACTGCTTTCTCAGAAACGTTGAGTTTACATGTGAGAATTGCCGGTTCGTCAACATAGACAAACGTATCTTGAAGAGTCTCTGTAAATACTGGGTTGTCTGTAATACATATGTTTATTCAGATCAATCGAAAGAGGTCTAATTATACACGTTTCAACTTTTTAAAATTATTGAATGTTTACTTCTACATATAAACTAACATGTGCATTATTTCTATTATCTATTTGGTGAAACATGTGAGTCACCGGGTGTGAAAAATGTGCAGTCAGTCCTGGGCTCGAACCCGGGATACATCGCGTACATGGTGAGTGCTCTACCGACTGAGCTTACCGGTTGTCTGACACATATTCTCTATTAAAGTCTATACCATGACATACACCCCACAAATTTGAAATTTGTCTCCGAATTCTGGTTGTACATAATATTGCAAGCGGCGTTAGAATGATCAAGCAAGCATGCCAAGGTCCCATGTTGTGCGCCTAATGTCACAGGGTGATAGATATATGCAGTGATTCTGATGATCTAACCAGGGATCCTTTGCCTACAGGGCGAGTGCTCTACTGACTGTGCTAACCGGCTGCCTGACACAGTTTCTCATCTTACATAACGTAGAAGCATGGTTTTCTACTTTCCAGATAATATTTACTTCACAACAGCGGGTGTTAAATGCTGTGTGACGGCCGTAAAATGCCACCCCGACATCATCTCTGTGTTGTTATATTTTCTAGTCCTTTGGGATCATTGATTTCAACTCATTTAGATTTGAAAATTGAATAATACTTAAGCCGGTGTTAGGGTGTGTGAGCAGTGTTGCATTTTCCATTACTGTTCATGAACAGACTCAATCAAACAGAGACTGCAATTTTCACTGATTGTATTGTTCTTGGTGCTTCCGAGGGATCTACTTTCCAGATTATATTTACTTCACAACTGCGGGTGTAAAGTGCTGTGTGGCGGCAGTAAAAAGTCGCCCAGACTTCATCTCAGTGTTGTTATATTTTCTGGTCCTTCGGGATCATTGATTCCAACTCATTTAGATTTGAAAATTTAATACTGCTTAAGCCGGTGCTAGGGGATTGTAAGTGTTGCATTTTCCATTACTGCTCATGAACAGGCCCAATCAAACCGAGTCAGCAATATTCAGTGGTTACATTGTTCTCGGTGCTTCCGAGGGATCTACTTTCCAGATTATATTTGATATGATAAGAGTGAAATATAGTTTATAGTTTTACAGTTCGCTGACTCTGTGTATAGCAGGTTGCATGTTCAGTAAGATCTGAACAGTCATACAAGTGTGTTAATATATTCATGTTCTGAAGTCTGATGTTTAAAGCGTTTTATATGTTGCTAAAGTTGGCGGTCAGCGGCCAGAATTCAGTTGCCTAACGGATTGGCGGCCTGAGGTAAGCGACCAAGCGAATTGGCAGCCTTAAGGTCACGTTGCAGAAATACCACTAAATTAATTACGATCTAATAAACTATATAGTAATACGTATATACTCGTAAATACATGTATCTGCTTCCTTGGTTTAAAGAAAATATTCCAAAACTGTGTACTACTACCATATGGAAGGAATATCCACCTGTAAAAACATAATTATATTTGTAATAAAGACTGTCAACTCCCATGTGTCTTTGTATTGTTTGTCATGTATTCCAATTTTCAATTACTTATGTATTTACTGGTGCAAAATAAATATTGTATTAGTGACTTTTCCAACTTTGCGGCTGTATTTTTGTCAGAGTGAATTAAGAGGTATAACAACTTTCCCTGACCAAACGGCCCTCGGATAAGAAAGAATATCTTCATATTCATTTAAAGAAATTCATCTACATTTGAAACTAAATGTAAACCTAAAATGGTACATGTATTTCTCACGCTTTCTTAACAGATTAACGTCAATAAACTATTAAGAAAACATTATTTTTTAACCTATTTGTCTCTTCCAATCAGCAATTTGCATATGCACTACATGACCGTTTAATATATTTCTGTTTAGAACAATATATTTTTCGTACTGGACGATACAGTACTCCATTTCAACTAAACGGTATCTGTTATAAATCGATGAAAGTATCCTTATGAAGATCTGTTAAATAACCGTGATTCGATGTTTTTGTACGCGTTTAAAATATCATGTCGATCTGATTGTTGTCGTTTTATTCTGAGAATAATGAGCATACTATACAAAGATAACCTTGCCATGTACAATGCGGAATATATTTAGACTCGCACACATCTAAAAGCAGACTGAACTCATCTATATAAAGTATTTTCTTTTCTCGTCAAAATATATTGCAGTAGTGTACAGGACAAGTTGTAATTACCTGAAACTCCCCGATAATGGTGACAAACCATGACAAAATGGTCCCAAATGACATTTTTGAGGAAACTGAGTTTTTCACATATTCTGAACTGCAGATGTGTCCTTAACATAAATTAAAAATTTCAATCTGACTAAAGTACATCTCCTATATTACGCTACGCATAGGATCTGAAAACGACCTATTCATTGCCTCGTTCTGACGGCTCTTTCGCTAGCCATTCAGAGCCTAGCTTACAACATCTTGCAAATCTACATGTAGCATTGACTTTTGATATTTACAATTCTTATGTCGTAATGTATCAGATAGCCGGTTAGCTCAGTCGGTAGGCCACTTGCTTTGTAAACGAGGGGTCCCGGGTTCGAGTCCTGGAATAACCGCATATTTTTCTTATCCTTTGACAATCGAACAAGTCGTCTGATTGGATAACATAAAAATAGCAATAATGGAAATCCAAAATATACAGAAGACGAATGTGAATGGGTCGTTCTCAGATCTTCGTTTAGAAGATCAAGTACTTTAGTCAGATTGTTAAAAATTTTAGGCCTGCATGTTTAAAAATAACAAAATTACAGCATTTTATTTTTACAATGACTCTCTATCGCAAATTTGCACTTTTTGTTTAATAATAATGACAAAATACTAAAATCGTGTACTTTTATCATATATTTTAATTTCATATTCTGCAATCAATATCAAAAGTATTTAACATGATTAGCACAGCTGATAATGCCTACTTGCTATAAATATGCTATTTCATATTAAAAATGTCATAATTCAAGTTTCCATAGCAACAAAATAAAACAATTGCTTTAAATGTCAAAAATGTCAAATCAACAGGCATTTCAGCCTACACATGATGCAAGAAACAATGTTAACTAAAAATATATAGATATGAGTTCTCTAGAGTAACAAGAATTTGTGGTTTTTTTCTGATTTATATTCATCTCAAAAATATCTAAAAGCAATTCCATAAATATCCAATATTTTTAATGTGTCATTCAACTTCAAATGTAAGGTGCATTGCTCAACGACAGTGTCAGTTGAAAATTAAAGTATCAGTGATGATTATATAAAATTAAACTGTTTACATAATTATAATTAAAAGTCATATTACTCTGGTATAAAGCAGATATACTTAATACTTAAATTCTGTTTCCATGGCAACAACATTTTTTAAATAAAGAATTCATTTTAACATCTATTTCCTTCAATTAACATAAATTTACAAGTGAAAGTATTATTTCAAAGATATTCTTCCTGGAGGGTTGCTTTTTTCAACTTAAATAGTTTCATAAAATATATCTTCACTAAAATATTTCATATTTTGGTAATTACTTCAGATGTGGAAAATCATCATTAAACATATTTAACTTTGCTTAATGTATAAATCAACTGTGTATGTAGAGCTACATTCATAATTTAATGTCATGCAGTACTAAACAGTAGATTTTTTAAAAATTTTCTAGTGTTTAAAGGAATTTCACATTTATACTGTGTCCAGCCTTACATCTATACAGTGTGTCTATATTTAACCAATGCATAGTACTTACTGTTGACACTATAAACTGGTTAATTCAATGTTTACATAAACTATATGTAGCATTTGTTCATATTCATATATATGAAACTTGGGGCTAGTACACCTTTAAAAATCAAAAACACTTTCAAATTAATGACTTAAAATTTCAGAAAATACCAAATGAGCTGAGCTTATCTCTGTATTACTTTAAATGTTAAACACTTTTTTTCCATTCATTCTTCGTTTTAAATGACTGATTTTTCAATTCTTATGGCATTGGTGCTGCTGGTTTTGAGCATACATTGATTCTGGTGCTGCAAAGGGGCGTTATTTCATTATACAGGTACCACTGTCGACTGGCATTTAGCTCAGGAATGGTAATACGGTTGGAGAATTTGCCTGTCATACCGACCCCCTGCCTAAAAATATTAATATCTGTCTCTGTGTTGAAGCTATGATCCTTCAAGAATTCTATACCATGTCATGCAGAAGACATTCTGTAATGATAAATGTATCAAATATATAAGCCAAAGAACACTGATAATCTTTTTTTTCAATCCCGAACAACAGCTGTCCATAAGACAGCCCACTTGATTATTACATTAAATTACAAATTAGAATTTTATTGCAGTAATCGACAACCTCTTTTCATGAAAAATTTCAATCACATATTCTACAACAAGTAAGGGCTATGATTTTGATCTCATTTTAACAAATAGTTCTCTAACCTGGTTAAGTAAAAAAAACAGTTACTGTATTACAATTATTTTATTTCTGTTGAACTGGATTGCAGTGAGCTAGACACTGTTTAACAACACAAAAAGGAACTGAAAATGTGGTATCTCAATGTAAGTGGCCTCTTTACAGACATGATCTCTGCAGCAAGTTTTATCAATACTTGATTATTACTAAAAATAACATAATTGCTTAAAGAGGCTCAAGCCAAATATACGATTTTTCATTTACATAAAAGTACGCACATTATATATATAAACTAGTAAACCAGTGACTTTCCGAACTGAAGTGTATGATCACACTTTCAACATTAAATTCTGTGTACTTATATATTTCTTTATTTATTGAGAATTCTTACCTTATTACAACACTGTTCTTATTTTGTCCACTATAATTGCCTATATGTAATGAAACTTTTCTCCATAGCCATGATGCTTGAAGTGATGACACCACACTGTTTGCTCCCCTTCCAAGAGCAGTACTGTACTTTTCATACACTAGTTAGAAAATCTGAGACCCTTAAAAACAAGAACAGTTTATAAGAAATGTATTAAAGTTCTCATCAAAAATGGAGTGAATAAACAATGACGACCAAAAATCAAGTCTGAACAAAACACAACTTCTTTTAGATAATTTCACTTTACCAAATTTCTGTAAAGGTGGCATTGTCAATTTCAATGTAAAATGAACACTGTAGGCCTGTAGCTTTTATTCATAGAGCCATGATTTTTTTGAAGACCGTGAAATTTAATTTAGTGATATATGGAATTTCTGTTCATAGTTCAAATTGATATTGAAAAAAAATGCATTTGAGGATATTGACACTGATATTTATAAATGTAAACACTAACTTTAAAATCTTATACTTGCATGAGGATTCACAGCAACTCCAAAGAAACTGCATTTATGTGTTGTCTTTAAATACAAGGGCCCTACTTGCTGAGCAGAATATGGGTACAATACTTGTTTGGCATAGTCAAAACTGCAGTGAACCTTTATATCTCTTACGGCTGGAGGTTGTCCTGAAAATATAAACAAAGAATTTTTCATTTATTTAGTAGCGTACCAGCATGCTGACTACCATTACTGGCAGTACTCAGTAGTGAGAATGAAAAAAAGTATTTCTATTGTAAATTGCATGTAGAATTTTTTTAGATTTTTTTCAGGATATCTATTTTAGTTGCTACAACAAAAAGTGACAATTTAAAACATCACTTTTCCTGTGTTATTGTACTATTCTTTTTCAATTGTCATAGGTGCATAATGACCATGTAATTACTAATTATTTACATCTGTGTCAGTTAAAAAAATGTACAATTTCTTACAATATACCTGATCATTTACGATTTCTAGATAGAAAATTTCATACAGAATGTACTTAGTATAGTAAATGCCTCACTGTCTTGGCTATAAGTATATTCTGCCATCATGAAAATTGACAAATATACAGATAAGTATTTGACAGCAGACAGTCGGCTCGAAATGTCAACACGGCCATTTTTCATTTCCAAGTTCCGGTTCTCAATTATCTTCGATAAATAAATAAACGAAGCGGTCTGTCCATTCTTTTTAGACTTGATTTACGAATAAATTCATAATGAAAATAAACACTTACCATAACAATTTATAATTTCGCCATGCACTTTAAATATCCGCGTATATTACTGCATGTTTTCTCTGACCCAGTTTCACACATGTATGTATACATTGTTAATGGCGTGCTGATTTCAAAGGGAAACAATTCGCTAATTAACTCATTATTTGTGATATTTCACTACTAGTGCGATAACTAAATGTTGAAAAGTTTAAACTTCTTCGTCGGATATTATTGATTTTAACACTAATGACTGTTGCTTTAAAAAATGTTTTAAAGAAAACAAATATATAAAGACTTCAATTAAGAGACGTCAACTTCAACGTCATTTTACCGAAATCGAGGCTTATGTCATTTGGGATAAAATGACCATGGTTCTTATAGAATACTTAGGGGTAAGGTATAACATGTACAGAGGCATTTTCTTTCTGTTCTGGTGCCAGTGGTAATAACCTAAAATTCCCCGATAATATATAACTGTTCTTAAATAATCACCATGTAATCCGATACAATGTCTGCCTTTCTAAACATTGAGCAGAGAGTGTAAACTTTACAGCGTTTCTTTCCTTTCCGTTTAACTAGTCATAATTATAAATTAGTTTCAAGTGTTAAATCTTTACATTACGTACCTTGAAAGTGTTTTAATCTAGTACTTGTCAGAAAGTAAAAACAAAATCTACTATTCTATTAAAAATAGTTGCTTTTAATAGGCAATAAATTTAACAAAACTGAACAGAAACAAACCAGTTTGTATTTCTAGAAGCTTGTTTTGGTAACAACGGACATCTTCCTCTCCATGAATTTTCGGGATGACTTTGTCTTGTATAGCCATTTAAACATGCGTGTTGACATCTTTCGTCTGTTTTATTCTATTTATCAGTTCAATGTTAACTCTGACGGATTCTGATTTAAAAGAATGAATCATTCGTTTACACTGAAACTTAGCTGTCTCGTCATTAATTTCTTTGATAAGATCCAGTATTGCAGAATGTAAAGGATCCCATTTTGTCTCGAAGGTCTTGTAGCTAAGCGTTGCAGAGTGGGCATAATTTTCTAAGTCTTTTCTTTGGTCACTTATACATATTATTGCTTTCAGTTCTGTATTGGTAAGACACGACTCAAATAGGACCAATGTTACAACGCAGAGCAAGTGTATGTCCCACGAATCGATATCTGCATTAACTTCATCGTCTTGAAATAACAGAGGAAACTCTGCACTGTAGTTATCTTGAAAAATATCCTTCTTTTCAGCTAAAAGATTGGCAAGATTTCCCATGCATCGTTTCCTGACTTCTCTTTCAATTACGGCCTTTACACCCAAGGGTGCAGCTTGCCCCAGAAGTAAAAGATGTCTCAGGTAAAGTTCATGTCCCCGTGTTATTTCCTCTTCAGTCTATGGAAAAGTATTCAAATATAATCATGGTTTCAGATTGGATTTAAATATACAAGACATGGCAGCTAAACCTACCTGTACATTAAAAAATAAATGTTTAAATATATAATTAAGTATATGTTACAATACATTGGGGTTATTTCACTTATCACATGGACATGGATATTTCTTTCATTAGCGTGATCATCTTTATTTTACTATTACTATTTTTTGTATTATCTGTTATGCATAATAATGAATGTAGATTGGAAATAAAGATACATGTACGTGCAACGATAACAAATAAGCGATACATACCGTTGTCATCTTTGGCTAGTACAAGCTCAGCAACGTTTTTTTCTGGATAATTTGAACAATACATATTCGTGTCATACTGCAAAATGATATGTTACTACTATTAGATGGTTGTTTTTTTACGCAAAGACCAAGTATAAATTTAATATACTGAGAAGGCAGTTTTTCTGGGCAAAGAAAGTGGCATTCAATTTAACTTATACAGAGAAAGACATCCTGTCACCAATGGAGCTATGTAGAACTTATGATTTTAACTAGACTTAATATATAGGTTAATATCAACTACTGTAAAGTTGAGTTGACATCTGTTGGTAATGAAAGGCAGAAGAATTTCAAATCTGAGATTGAACTTTGATCTACTGACTTTACATGTAGTAAGAGTAGGAGTCATTTACAAACAACAGGCATTTTTTTGCATTTTAAATTCTAAATCAACTTTGTCCGCTGTGATCAATGAAATTAATATATCAATGGATAGTACACTGCGTGGTGATTTGTCTATCTGGTTCTGAAATTAAATTTTAAAGATGAAATGTTAGAAGGAATCCAACGAAACACATTCCCCTATTCAAAGTTCATATGGCATTACTTAGATGTTTTGAAAAATGTATTGTACACTTTGGCAAACAATTCCGTGCCTGATAAAAATATATTTATACTAGATGCCCGATCTCATTAATTGTCAAGGCATTATTCAGTCGTTGTACCTCTTAGTGTTACTCTGACATTTACGAGTTCTCTGTTCAACTTGCCTACTTATGGTGAGCATTAATTTTGTACCATGGTAATGTGACAATGTCATAACTCGGACAATATATAAATTATAAATATTATTAAATATTTGAAATTGGACCTCTTAATTTTGACCTGTAGCTTTTACATAGAGCCTTGGGTCTTGTGCACTATACGGCTTCACATTCTGGTGAACGTTCATACCAATATTTAAAAATTCATAGATTAATGATGAATTTATGGGCTTCCCAAGATCTAAATACCATATTTTAAACTCTGACCTCTCTTTGTAACCAAGATTTTTGACACACAGTAATTGGTATTTTCCGTGATGCATCTATTCATCATGGTGAACATTTGTATCAAATTTGTTTATAATATGATAATGTCTTAAAGTAATTCCATCCTGACAAGATATACATGACCAATATGACAAGTATGACATTGCACTTTGACAGAAGAGTCATGGGTCTTCTGTTTGACTCGCCAATTTATCATGATGAACATTTATATTATTTTTAACTTGCTTTTTAAATTTAAAAAAATGATGACGTTATGGCTTGGATAATGTATTAGTTATCAAAGTTTTACCTTTGACCGCTAACTGTGAAATTAACGTATGACATACACTCGTGGGTCGTTTGTGTGTTACGCCTTATATCATGAAGAAACAAAACAAATGACAATGAATAAACAGCCACCAGGATATCTTTGCAAAACCAGGATTTTGGCAAACTTCGCTACCATTTCTAAGTGACTTAGAAACTTCTGTTTTAGCTTGGATGGTAGTTTAGGGGCCAAGCAGCAATAAATGGTATCGTTTTGTATTAATTTTAATTCTCTTATGTAATAAAAAGATGATTAAAATTTTTGTCCAATTGGATTTTTCCAATTTCCAATCGGATATATGGCGTTCGATTGGAATTGATGAAAATCCAATCGGACATTTTTCCAATATTTTGATGGGCTGGATTTTTTTCCGGGCATAAAACAATATTTTTATAACAATCATTCCAAGAAAGAGGCTTAAATTAAACTAAATATAATTTTATTCCGTTATTTGCTATAGCGCAACTATTGTTGTTTTTTGTTGTTGTTTTTTTTTTTCATATAAAGAAAGAAATTTTGTTGTTGCGCTTCAACATGTGACATTTTCAGCCTAAAACCAGTAAAACACCGGTTTCAGGACACCAACCTTTGAGACAAAATGGCCTGAAATACACTTGTTGTGGGACCTGTACCTTCTATCTGTAAATGATTGACCTAAAACATCTGAATATCAAAAAGCGTGCGACCAGAACAAAATATTGTAACCGTGCACTTTTTCCACAAATTTGAGTTAAATCTGGATGGACGGATGACTATTTTAATTTCGTCTGAGTTCCGGTATCTCGGGTAAAATTTTATACCCGACCATCTACATGGAACATCAATATTTTGCACAATGAATACTCGTACGCAGGAGTCATGAGTTCTATAAACAATTATATAAAAACAGTTGAATATAAATGCCTTTACAGTACATCTACCTATTGTAGTAAAAAAAACCTACTGGACCACCATACGAAATTCCCACCCCTTGCCACTTATTTTAGCCACACAAAGCGATATCACCATGTTCGTCAAATCCTGACATAGTATTTACAGAAATATAAGGAAATGGCCTTAATGTCAACCATTATGTAGAATACTACTGAATTCAAATATTTCTTTAAGAAATTCATCGAAATGTTACATGATGACAGGTCACGGACATTACCGAATTGTTTCGTGTTTTCGGATTTTTTTTTTTCGTTTTTCCTTTTATATCTATTTGACGCATTTAATTTATCTAGTAGAAACACATGAATAAGATGTCAGTATCTACTCGGACAGCAGGATTGGAGAGAGGCTTTTGCAGTTACGGTTGTATTTATAAAACCCGGCCCGACCCAAACCACGGGAATTGCCGATTTCGCTGTACGGAAACCATCGGAAACTTACGTACAGAAGGCTAATATAATATTGAAAGATATCGTGTCGATACCAAGTTACATTTTGTCACATATATATATATTTACAAGTTAAAGTCCTTTGTTTATATTTATTTTCATAGCTTTATAGTAGACCAATAGTCAATATTTCTAATTTTAACTGGCACTTATTAAGATCAACGATTTTCACCTGCTTAAAAATTATAGGGCCGCTTTTATTTATATTTTCTTTCCCTCCCCGCCAGTTTGTAAAATAGTACAGCGAAAAACACATGCAGACGACAGGTAATTACGGCACAGTAAAGGCCCCTTCGCCGTACAAAACCTAGTGTCACAACAGTAGTTGCGAAAGTGGTCCATTACGACGTAACATTAACTATAGCCTGTCAATTTCTCTTGAAAGTATCCAGCCATGTGCTATTTCATGTCTGCCCGTTACACAAAATGATATGTCGATTGCCGAGCTCCATTGAGTTTAATTGAAACACCTAAACTATCTCGTTATTTTAGGTATTCGCTTGTCAAGTGAAATACCTCATTGAACATACGTTTCATCAATATCAAATACTTTTCTTTCAGTTCTGTAAAAATGAATTAAATTACACATTTGCATTGACCAAGATGACGGTATAACCATTCGTAATTATATTAGCCTTCCGTCCGTAAGTTTCCGATGGTTTCCATATAATCGGAATCGGTGATTTCCGTTGTTTGGGCCGGACCGGGCTGGGTTTATAAACAATCCCCTTTTTGCTGGTCATAGCCTCGGATTCTCCCTATCTCCCTTCTCTTATAAAAATGATATTATCACATTTTGGAGTTACGGTTGGGGCAACCGGCTCACAGTATAAGATTAACATGTCTTTCTTGGTAATTAAAAAAGAAGAAAAAGCATTTCTTTAATTCATAACGGTTGTTTGAATACGGAAAATATTATAACTGTAAAAAAATCTTACCATCCCTGCAATATATGCATTTAATCACACATTGTGCTGCATGTCTTTCTGTTGACTGTGGATGTCCGACAATTGTTTTAGGACCGATCAATCAAAATAATAAACGGAGAAATCAATGAGTCAATGAATACGTAAATTCATAAATTTCTTCAATAGAAATAGGAACTTATTTATTCTACTCCCTCTTTCATTGCAAGAATATGGTATGCAAAAAACAAGATCTCCACCAAGCAGGTCAATATACGCCCAATTATATCATAGGAAGGGACAAATTTTAAAGAACTTAACTGTTGAAACCCAAAGGACAGGAACAATAAATGGGAAGAAATTCCTCAAAAATTCGATGCGTAGTACAAGCCTTTTGTCTATGCTGAACAGCACGAAATCATGTCTGAACAATGGTAAAATACACCTAAAATTGGAGGTACTATCCATGTTGTACCACAGAAAAGTGGTCTCTGTTTTCCCTAAGACCAATGAAAAAATATACAAAAATAGCTATGTATGGTAACATAAAAGGAAATAATAAAAAATATTGTAAGTGAACAAAAAAGGATCTGCCTAATATAAATAAGAGAACCGCAATGCAGAGCAATATATTCACGTAACAAAGTCCTATGACCATTGACCCCTTGACCCTTTGACTTTGGCTTTGAGGCGAGCCATCCAAGACAAGAGCTTTCCACAAACCACGGTTTCCGGTACGTGTACTGTTAGGGGAATTAGAACAACCTCACGTGCCTACTTTTTAAAAGTCTTTTTGTTGGGTTTAACGTCTCACCTACATAACTATAGGTCATATGGCCACTTTCCAGCTTTGATGGTGGAGGAATACCTAAGGCTCCATCCGTGTATTATTCCACCGACTTTCCGTAAGCCAGCATGATAGCTTTCTTGCATGAAAAATTCAACGCCCCGAGTGAAGCTCGAACTTACACCATTGAGAGGCAAGTGATTCAGAGTCAGCGACTTTAACCACACGGCCAGGGATGCCCCGTATAAAAGTCAGTGAAATGGCAATAAAGGGAGTAGTAATTACTGTTGTTACTGAGAGACCGATAACAAAGCAGTCTGACTCACGCGTCATTGTCATAGTGGCTACGGGTAACTGAAACCAGATTTAGTAAAGGAATTAGTGTCATTTTTGTTTTGTTTTACACACTTGTAAAACCCGAAACCGAAGTACACATGGCCGTTATCGTAGATATATGTACGACATGTCGGGTTTTACAAGTGAGTTAAACTAAAAAAATGACATTTATGACTTTTATTTCTTTTTATATGTAGATCTACAAATTATTTCAAATCTCTGTACTGGCAGTATAAATAAAAAGTGAAAAAAGTAGTCCAATATCGGAAGAATGCTCTTTAAAAATCCAGTTGTATATGAATTTCAATGTTTATATATTATTGATGATACATTCTAATATGACTGTCAATGCTTTAATCATCACAACGATATAATGTTGACTTCACGTCGACATGATATTTAGTGCGATGTATACATCTAGAAATAGCGCTTTCAAATTTGATCAAATGTTTTACTTAGGGCAGTTCTAGAATTAATGGTATGGTGTCGGAAGGCACTTTTTGAAAATACCCACCACCCATATTTTTTTATTTTCCTCCAACCCCACTACCCATGATTTTTAATTTTCCTTCAACCCCACTACCCAAAATTATGAATTTTCCACTAACCACCACCACCTATAATTGCGCCGTGCCATGAGAAAATCAACGTAGTGGGTTTGCGACCAGCATGGATCCAGACCAGCCTACGCATCCGCGCAGTCTGGTCAGGATCCATGCTGTTCGCTTTTAAAGCCTTTTGGAAAAAAAATACTGTTAGCGAACAGCATGGATCCTGACCAGACTGCGCGGATGCGCAGGCTGGTCTGGATCCATGCTGGTCGCAAACCTACTATGTTGATTTTCCCATGGCGTGGCTCAATTATTAACTAAATGTACAGAAATCGAAACATGCAGAGTTCTATTTTTATAACGACGGCGTTAGTATTTACCGTTTTCCATTTGTATATCTCAAAAACGTTAAAGAGTCACAAAAATGTCCCGCTTGGAAAATTTGACGTTAGAATGGAAAAATGTCTGTTCCCCACCCATTTAATTTGTTATAAGCACGTTTCGTAAAACACTTTCGTTTACCACTTCCGACCCTGCACTTCAAGGAGTGAGTCGCCAGAACAAGTGAAAGAATCGTCATTACGTGCCTGTTAGTGTCTAGACGTTAACATCCTTTATTTTTGGAGGTTGTACACATAAATATAATATTTAGAACTCGAATGAAAAATATTAGAAATACTGACATTCCGGAACCTGCCACGGACGTACAGACACAATATAATTCAAGCACTGAAGCATGCATCATTTTTCATTTGGTTGTAGAGCATTTTTTTTATTGCAATTACATAAAATTTTCAACTCAGTAACGTTTTGGTGACACGAAAATATAACGCCAATACGTAATTTTCCATAAGCATACGGTCATTTACGAAGGAGCATCTTGAAAGGCACGTGCAGTTTTCCCGCCAAAATACGAAGAAGAAGCGTCTTCTTCCGGTTCTATCGAGAAATTCATCATGGCGTATACGACGGCCCGATATTTACGCATAATTAGCCGGATTTTCATTCTGTTATTATTCATGTTTCCATCTTAACGTTCACATCTGTAGGTGTGTTCCAAACAATGTACGAAAATGTATATATCGATCTAGCACAGTTTCTACTGAAATATAGTTTCGAAAGAATTGTGTTGAGTCATTAAGACATACTAGTATTATTCCCTGACGCCGACAAGGCTTGCCATTTCTTTGGACATGATTAATGGAAAATTTAGACATCCGTTTTCAGAATAATGATTTCACGCAGTATATGTTTTCATAAATTTGTTTTAAAGGCACTGATCTCCTGAGCGTACGACAACAAAAAATGAAAATATATATATCAGGAAATTATTGCTATATTTCTCAAGAAAGTTTTAAAACTTAGTTAATGACAGATTATGTTATAGAAACACATAAGAATTAGTTGTTTTTGCGATTTTTCCGTTCAAAATAACGGGATGCTGGAGGTAAACTGCCTTAATCATAAAGCTTTACATTTATCTAAATATTCCTCTGTGGTGTGTGGTGTATTGGTCAAGACCGCAGGGAAATATTTATCGCCGCGGCGGCCCGGGTTCGATTCCCGACACGAGCATTTTGTCTCTCTCTTAACTTGGCATTCTAACACGATCCGATTCATTTTCCTATTAAACAAAGAAGGCAGAAAACAGTAAATTATTATACAACAAATCACTGTTCTGACGTCACAATTATTACGTCATGGCGTCAAACCGGCTGAAAACGGGCAAATATTTAATGAATGTCGTCAAGGATGTACTTAAAATCCTTGGTAACGTGTTAGAATCGATATAATATATCTCATTTAGTGATTTGCTCTTGAATAAATCATTGTTTATCGTTCAGATGCGTATTATTAGCCCTCGTGATATTATTCCTTCGCATCTGAACTCAAAACAATTATTTATTCAACGACAAATCACTGGATGAGATATATTATTTCTTAATTTTAAGATAGATTAGAAACCTCGTGTTCTAATGTTAAAAATATGACCTAACTTTCAGCGAAAATCTGGAGGTCAGTAACTTTAAATTGCTAAACGCGAAAGTAACAACTTGTGATCTTTTTGGCGACATACTGTTTAACGTATAACAGAAATAATAAAGACAGGTAATGCTTCGAAAGAAAATATTTCGCACGTCAATGTTTTTACTTCAACGTAAAATAAGTTTTAAAGGGTTTTTTCTTTTTGCGATGCTGGCTTTGTCATTATTTAATACATGTACTTTTAATTCATAGAAGTAAAAAAGTGCAGTAACTGTTATTTATGATAGGTCTGTCATTTACTTTAATCTTGGGGTCAAAATATGATTGTAAGTTCACCTTGTAAATAAAATGTGCGGGAGAGGGATAACGACAACAGGCCGCGCATGGTTGCAAAGTGCGCATGTACAATTATCGTGTAAAAATAGCCCATCTAAAATTAGCCCGTACATGTAGGATCCCATTAGAAATATTTTTAGATAAATGACCGTTTCCGGTTTCGATCATCATGGAATGGGATAAGGAATTCTTTTGGAAGAGAGATTCATATTATGGTTCAGTTGTATCAATAGAGCAAGCAAAAATGTCATTGATGACTTTGAATATTCAACGTGTACATCATATTCGGAAACAAGATCCAGTAAACAGTTCGAACAGTTTTGTCGAAAGTAAAGAAATTATTGTTAGAGTGCAATGTTCACTAGTGTCAGACCCGAAGCCGCACAAGTAATGAAGTATGTTGATAAGTGGTTTTAACTGCAATAGTGAATTGAAATGAAACTGTTATATAACTTACAATAAGGACATGTTCTATTTCGTAAGTTTAGCCTTACGTACCACCCACGTTGACAAGCAACAAATTGGTAAATAATTAGTTGATAAGAGGCAGGTGAATTAAATTCCAGAAACAATTTCTCAAATAATAAACACAAATCTGAATATAAAATGGCTTCCAATGCATAATGGAAAAAGGGTGACACTAAAAAGTTAAATGATTTGTGCCGCGCCATGAGAAAACAAACACAGTGCGTTTCGGACCAGCATCCGTGCAGTCTGGTCCATGTTGTTCACTAACGGTTTCTCTAATTGCAATAGACTTTGAAAGGAAATATCATTGATCACTATGTTAACTAGGTAAATCTCTGTGTTTTATATGGAAGTGGAATACTGTCTGTATTTGACAAATGTACAATTTTAAAATTGTACATCTTTGAGATAATTAGTTTTGTACAACTAGAACCTACCGTCTGTTGAGGCCTTAAGTTAAGTGCAGACAAGCATGGTTTTGTATCAGTACTGTAAACAATGCCCTAAGTGTTCTCGTAGTTCGATAGCTACGGCTGGAGCATGGTATCTTTGAGTACCATAGATATCTCCGCACATTTTCTTGCTTCAAAAGCTTCAGTTGGAACATGTGGTCCGAGAGCTCACGGACTTTTATTGCAACAATTGAGGCCAAAAGAAGTTTATACATTTTTGGAAACAATATTTCATATCATCCATGAAAACCCATTTCTTAAGTGTCAAAGCCATGCCTATCTATATTTTGTTCACTTATGTTTGTGATAGGGGAGGTAAAACTCACTTGTTAAAATTTAGGGGGTAGGGTAAAGTTTATGTCTACCAGTTTTTTCACTGTTTAATTACAGTAGCTATATGATTGTCAGTAAATGAATTTATGTCAACCAATATCAGAAAAAGAAATTCATCGGAAAGGAATGAAGGGCAAACTTGATATTTAAGGTCAAGGGTCAAATTCATGTACAAATCACAAAAATTGGCATATTTGAAATTTATTTTTATTCTTAAAAATTAGTTTGTTATCATAAGTCACTCAGCTTTATATATGTAATGTGTATATATCAGTCAAAGTCAGAAATGCAAACCTTATTGCAAAATGTCAAGGTCAACCCTGATAATTGAAGGTCAAAGTTCATTTTCATGCAAAAATATGAAAAATGTTACATTTACTTTTTCTAACGTTTTTAATATGTATTCACATTGTTAGTCACTGAAGTTAATTCGTTTTAATGTCTGTATGTCAGGCAAAGTCGGCAGTGCAAAGGTAACCACAAAACTGCCAAGGGTAAAGCATATATCAAAGGTCAAATGTCAAATTTGTGTGAAAAATTGCATGAATAGTTTCCTGTTTGAAATATAACAGCTATTTCTGATCATTATTTGTAATTGCTCGTGATTTATTTTAATGTATATATGTCACACAATGTCAGTAATGAAGACATCGTCTAAAATCAGACAAGTTCAAATGTGATATTAAGGGTCAAAGGTCATTTTCAAGTAAAAGAATGAAAAAATAGCTCTTTAACTTTTCTTCTAGTTAATGATATTTTGTCGATATTAATCAACAATATCAGTTCATTTTAATGTATAAAAAGTAGGCGATGTCTGGTATGCACATATTATTTCAAAACATTCAAGGTCAACCATAATTTCAAAGGTCAAAGGTCAAAAAGTGATTAAAATGTTGCAATAATATCACCTGTTTGTAATAATTTTTATTGTTTAAAAATATTTGTTTTGTCATTTTAGTAACTAATCGTTGTTCATTTTATTGTATATATGTCAGACGATGTCATGGAAGAGAAAATAAGTCAAGGTCGAACCTGGTATTAAAGGTCAGGGGTCATTTTTGTGTAAAAGATCAAATTGTAGCATACTTACTCATTACTTTGTTCAAAAATAATAGCGCTTGTTAGAATTTTCTGTTAGCAATTTATTTTAATATATACATGTCAAGCAAGGTCATGAATGTAGGTCTTATCCAAATAAGGCAACGCCAAACCTATTATCAAAGGTCAGAGGTCAAATTTGCGTGAAAATTAGCCAAAAAAACCCAGTATTTTTGCAATGATTTTTCATTATTTTTTGAGGGTATATCAAAACTATTATCTAATTATTATTCATTTTAAAGTATATATAACAGATGATATCATTCTTGAAACAATAATGAAAAATTAGTCAAGGTCAAATCTGACATTAAAGGTCAAAGGAGAGGGCCTTACAATAACTCGCCATTATGATAAAAACTGGCTGGAACAAGTTGGGGAGTAAATGCTAAGATCCTCTGCAAATCTACACAGGCAACGTACGGCCCATAGCAGAGTACGCATAAACCTCATTGGTACCTGCTTCCAAAACCAGTAAAGATATACTGGACAAGGTTAAAATTCAGGTCTGAGGATAATCCCGGGGCAATAAAAACAACTCCAATAAAATAAATGGAAAAGACAGCCAACCATGAGCCATAAGAGACAAGGCGAGAGAACAAAGCTTTTGTGCATACAGAGAAGGCAAAGAGACTACCATCCCACCCACTCCACTCAAAACTCGCGAGCAGAAGCAAGAACAGACTGAAAAAGCTGAGTCTTAACAACATCGTCAACAAACTGCTAAAAGGGAAACCAGCAGCACTGGACACAGAGGCCGAGCCGCTCGAGTCCAATGAATGGGTTCCCATACAATGTGCTCCCAAGATCAGATTGGAGGTGCCAGGAGTAGAAGAAAAGGGAAAGCAACATCAGGCTTACCAACAGTCTCTTACGCTAGAAATGATCAATAACCGCTATCCAGCACACTCTTTGATCCAATCATATACCGATGGATCAGTGGAAAAGGCAGGTCCATCAGACAACTTAATCAGACAGCTGTTGAAAAACATCAATCCTGCGTGAGAGCAACAATGTAGCATTTCGATGGATTCCTGCACATGTGGGCATAGCTGGAAATGAAACTGCGCACAAACTTGCAAAGACAGCAACCAGGCAAATACAGCCCCAACCTCCAACTTCATATAGATAATCTCAGACTCTGTGGAAGAACAGCTTTGCGTCAGAATGAAATAAATGGAGGTTACCTGCCAAATCAGGACTGTCTACACAAGCTAAACAGCCAATTAACTGTCTTCTGTCTGCGCACTGAAGACTGTGGCCTGAGAAAACATATGAAGAAGCTGGGAGCTGCAGAGAAAGCTAAATGTTAGTGCGGATCAGAGGAGCTGTTCCTATCTGGAAGAAGCATGCCAGAAAGTTTGGCCAACAGACATCCCATTTGAGACCAAGCCGTGGAGAGATGCCAGCAACCTGCAGAATACGGTGCAGTTCATTGCCGCATCTAATCATAAGATATAAAACGGCCGTAAGAAGATGGAAGGCAGTAAAGAAGTAAGTAAGTAAAGGCCAACATTAAAATAAATTAACATCAAGTTATAACAAGTTATGGTTGAACAAAGAAATAAAATAACAGTGCTATCTTTTGAATTTATTACCCGAAAATGAATTTTAAACTTTAACATCAGGGCTGATCTAGGCTCATGTCTTATGATATCTTCATTGTTGACATTGACCCATATATATACATGTATGAAACTTCAAGGAATAACCATAAGATATTAATAATGACAAAAAACCTTTAAACAATGAAAATTATTGAAAAAATGCTTTTTTTGCGATCTTTCGCGCAAATTTCACCTTTTGCCTTTGATATAAGCTTTACCAATCACTGTTTTTTGAAATTAGATCTGCATTGCTGACATTGATTTACAAATAAACATAAGACAAAATTATTTTCAATGAACAAAATGACAAGATAATTTGTAACGAAGAAGAAATTAAAAATGCTGTATTTTGAATTTTTACATGAAAATGACCTTTGACCTTTAATGTCAGGTTTGACCTTGACTTATTTTTCCTTATTATTTCAACAGTAATATTGTCAGTTGTATATACTTTAAAATGAATACTGATCAGTTTTACTAGTAGTGACAAAAATAACCTACACAATAAAGAAAAATAATTGCAAAATTCTAGTTGCGAATTCTTACACAAATTTGACCTTTGACCTTTGATAATAGGTTTGCCTTTGACTTATAAGAATAAGACCTACATTGCTGACCTTGCTTGACATTGTATACATTAAAGTGAATTGCTAACAGTGAATTATAACAACAAGCTATTTTTGGTCAAAGTAATGAGTAAGTATGGTAAATTTTGTGATCTTTTATACAAAAGTGACCCCTGACCTCAAATACCAGGTTTGACCTTGACTTATTTTCTCTTCCATGACATCGTCTGACATATATACAGTAAAATGAACAACGATTAGTTACTAAAATGACAAAACAAATACTTCTAAAGAATAAAAATTATTACAAACAGGTGATATTATTGCAACATTTTACTCACTTTTTTGACCTTTGACCTTTGATATTATGGTTGACCTTGAATGTTTTGAAATTATATGTGCATACTAGACATCGCCTAACACATTAAAATGAACTGATATCGTTGACTAATATCGACGAAATATTAGAAAAGTTAAAGAGCCATTTTTTCATTCTTTTACATGAAAATGACCTTTGACCCTTAATATCACATTTGAACTTGTCTGATTTCAGACGATATCTTTATTACTGACATTGTGGGACATATATACATTAAGATAAACCATTAGCAATTACTAATAATAATTAGAAATAGCTGTTATATTTCAAACAGGAAGCTATTCATGCAATTTTCACACAAATTTGACCTTTGACCTTTGATATAAGCTTTATCCTTGGCAGTTTTGGGGTTACATCTGCTCTGCACACTTTGCCTGGCATACAGACATTAAAACAAATTAACTTCAGTGACTAATAATGCGAAAACATATGGAAAAGATTAAAAAAGTAAAAGTAACATTTTTCACATTTTTGCATGAAAATGAACTTTGACCTTCAGTTATCAGGGTTGACTTTGACGTTTTGCAATAAGGTTTGCATTTCTGACTTTGGCTGATATATATACATTACATAAGTAAAACTGAGTGACTTATGTTGACAAACTAATTTTTAAGAATAAAAATAAATTTCAAATATGCCAATTTTTGTGATTTGTACATAAATTTGACCTTTGACCTTAAATATCAAGTGTGCCCTTCATTCCTTTTTGATGAATTCCTTTTTGCTGACATTGGTTGACATATATACATTTACTAACAATAAGATAGTTACTGTAATTAAACAGTGAAAAAACTGGTAGTCGTAAACTTTACCCTACCCCCTAAATTTTAACAAGTGAGTTTTACCTCCCCTATCACAAACATAAGTGAACAAAATATAGATAGGCACGGCTTTGACACTTAAGAAATGGGTTTTCATGGATGATATGAAATATTGTTTCCAAAAATGTATAAACTTCTTTTGGCCTCAATTGTTGCAATAAAAGTCCGTGAGCTCTCGGACCAATGGTATACATGAGTATTTTAGATAACAATGCTCTGACTGTTGTCCTGGTTAGATATTAACAGCTGGTGCATGGTATATATCATGGAAGTGACTAGGGGTCCAGTAACCGGACCTCTAGATAACCCGTAGAGGGCAGGCTAGAGGTCCGGTAGTCAATAAGAATACTGAGAACGGTATAAAATTTGATAAAAAAAGATGTCGGATACTATATTTTATCTTTAAAAACGAACGATGATTTCAAAAATTTGTTTTAAATACATGGTTAGTCACAGGAAATAGGTATTTATTATTTTTACTCATGGGAAAAATACGATCGCAAATTCGACAAATTAATATACATGTACTATCATGTACTGTAATACCAGTGTAGAGCTCTATAAGGCAATTGCTGGTAAACGTTATGATTAGTTGTCAAAAAGTTTTTATTACGTTTGTTTTTGTAAATTTTATATATATACTCAGCGTCACTGAAAAGTTACCACTCTAATGGCCCTTATATTTTAAAAATCGCACTGGACTGTGTTAAAAGTATAACAGGACTACATTTTTGACGCAGCTGAGTCGTCACTGGTGTAAAGATTTGTCAAATTCGATTAACTCCATTTGAGACAAGAGCTGCACGTGCAAAATGACTTTTTCCAGCAATGTCGACATGTACGAATTTTCTATCTCAAATCATTCATCGCACTTGAAAGTTAGTCGACAGATTCAAAGGAATACGTTAAAAAACAGAATATCCTTGCTAAGAATGCCACGTTTAAGGCACGATCAACGCCATCAGGCCATTGGCATGGTTGACGCCGAAATTTCATGTCGCGAAAGTGCACGTCGTATATGCTGTTCTCACCTGACAGTCATGAAATGGGTTAGGAGACATGATCAGACAGGGTCTATGAGTAATAGACCGCGCACAGGCCATGAAAAGGTGACGTCGATATTGTATAAAATAGTTAAGAGGTATATATTACGTGGTAACTTTTCAGTGACGCTGAGTATATAATAAGCTCTCAGTCAGGTTCGACGCATATGATGAATATGAAATTTTAACAGCGATTTTCGGTAGTCACTGTTATTCATTTACTCAAACAGTAAAACGAATTCAACAACTATTGAACAAAACTATTTTAAATACTGAAGAAAACGTATGGAGTTTATCATTTTTATTCATCAGTCCCGAGAAGAAAAAAAAACAAAAAGAGAACAATGACCAAAGCTTCCGATCTCGGCGTACATGTTACTACTAATTATTTGCCGAATCTGCAACCGTATTTTTCTCCGGGATTAAAGAATTATAAATGCTTCTGTTTCCTGTGAGTTACCATACATCTAAACATTAAAGCAATGAGAAAAATACGAGAACAAACTTTTAAAATCGTCAACCATTTATATAGATAAAATATATGTTGCTCTTTGTAATTCTCAGTATTCATATTGATTACCAGACCTCTAGCTTGTCCTGTGTATTGTCTAGTGGTCCGGTAACAGGACCTCTAGACTCCGGGCCTAGTAGTCGGGTAACCGGACCCCTAGCTACTTCCAGATATCATTACTATAGTTCACCATGCTCCAACCGTTGTCGTGTTTCTGTTGCATCAGCTGGGGCTTGTAAAATATCAGAACTATAGTTATCCATGCCAAAACTGTAGTGATGGTTCTGTAGCAACAGCTTGTGCACGGTCCATATAGGTTCTATAAACAACCATGTCGATACTGTTATCATGGTTTAGTAAAAGCAGGTAGAACATAGTATTTATCAGCACTATCGTTAAGTATGACCCAACTGTAGTTATGGTTCGGTAGCAACAGATTAAGTACGGTATATATGAGTACTATACCCTAACTTTTCTCTTGGTTTTGACAAATGAAGCATTGTATATACAAGTATTATAGTTTACTATGACCCAAATGTAATTTGCAACAGCTTAAGTCAGGGTATATATGCGTACTAAAAATAACCATGCCCCAACTATTGTCACGGTATGGTAACAACAGCTGGAGCATGTTATATATCAGTACTCTAGTTAACCATAATTTGACCTTTGTGAAAGTCGTGGTTTGGTAGGAACAGCAGGAGCACGGTATATATGCGTACTATAGATAACCATGACCCATCTGTTGTCATGGTTTGGTAACAACAGGAAGAGCATGGTATATATCAGTATTACAGATGACCATGTTCTGGCTGTTGTTGTGGTTCAGTACCAACAGTGGGAGCATGGTAAATATAAATACTATAGATAACCATGTCCCAACTGATGTCATGGTTTGGTAACAACAGTGGGAGCATGGTAAATATCAGTTTTACAGATGACCATGTTCTGGCTGTTGTTGTGATTCGATAACAACTGCTGGATGACGGTAAATATGAGTATTATACATAACCATGCCCTAACAGTTGTCATGGTTTGGTAACAACACGAAGAGCATAGTTTATATCAGTATTACAGATGAATATGTCCTGCCTGTTGTTGTCTTTCGATTTATATGAGTACTATAGATAACCATGCGCTAAATGTTGTCATGGTTTGGTAACAACCGGAAGAGCATGGTATGTATCAGTATTACAGATGACCATGTTCTGGCTTTTTTGTGGTTCAGCAACAACAGTGGGAGCATGGTAAATATGAGTACTATAGATAACCATGCCCCAACTGTTGTCATGGTTTGGTAACAACGGGAAGAGCATGGTATATATCAGTATTACAGATGGCCATATTCTGGCTGTTTTTGTGGTTCAGTAACAACAGTGGGAGCATGGTAAATATGAGTACTAAAGATAACAATGCCCCAACTGTTGTCATGGTTTGGTTACAACGGGAAGAGCATGGTATATATCAGTATTACAGATGGCCATGTTCTGGCTGTTTTTGTGGTTCAGTAACAACAGTGGGAGCATGGTAAATATGAGTACTTTAGATAACCATGCCCCAACTGTTGTCATGGTTTGGTAACAACAGGAAGAGCATGGTATATATCAGTATTACAGATGACTATGTTCTGGTTGTTGTTGTGGTTCAGTAACAACAGTGGGAGCATGGTAAATATACCATGCCCAAACTGTTGTCATGGTTTGGTAACAACTGGAAGAGCATGGTAAACATCAGTATTACAGATGACCATGTTCCGGCTGTTGTTTTGTTCGATTACAACTGCTGGATGACGGTAAATATGAGTACAATACATAACCATGCCCTAACTGTTGTCATGGTTTGGTAACAACTGGAAGAGCATGGTATATATCGGTATTACAGATGACCATATTCTGGCTGTTGTTATGTTTCAGTAACAACAGTGGGAGCATGTTAAATATGAGTACTAAAGATAACCATGCCCCAACTGTTGTCATAGTTTGGTAACAACAGGAAGAGCATGGTATATATCAGTATTACAGTTAACCATGTTCTGGCTGTTGTTGTGGTTCAGTAAAAACAGTGGGAGCATGGTAAATATGAGTACTCTAGATAACCAAGCCCCAACTGTTGTCATGGTTTGGTAACAACAGGACGAGCATGGTAGATATCAGTATTACAGATGACCATGTTCTGGCTGTTGTTATGGTTCAGTAACAACAGTGGGAGCATGGTAAATATTAGTACTATAGAAAACCATGTCCCAACTGTTGTCATGGTTTGGTAACATCAGGAAGAGCATGGTATATATCAGTATTACAGATGACGATGTTCTGGCTGTTGTTGTGGTTCGATAACAACTACTGGATGACGGTAAATAAGAGTAATATAGATAACCATGCCCTAACTGTTGTCATTGTTTGATAACAACAGGAAGAGCATGGTTTATATCAGTAGTACAGATGAATATGTTTTGGCTGTTGTTGTGGTTCGATATATATGTGTTCTATTGAAAACAATGCTCTAACTATTGTCAAAGTTTGATGACAACAGCTGGAGCATTGTATATATCAGTACTATAGTTTACCATGACCACCAGTAGCAACAGCTGGAACATGGTACACAAGAGTAATATAAATAACCATGCACTGACTCTTTTCGTGGTTTGATAACAACAGCCGTGCTGTAGTTATGGTTCGGTAGCAGCAACTGTAACATGATATATGAGTACTATAGGAAGAGAGTAGTATTTATCAGTACTATAGTTAAACATGACCAAACTGTAGTGGTGGTTCGGTAGCAAAAGATTGAGTACGGTATATATGAGTTATATAGATAATCATGCTCTAACTGTTGTCATGGTTTGGTAACAACAGGAAGAGCATGGTTTATATCAGTATTACAGATGACTATGTTCTGGCTGTTGTTGTGGTTCGATAACAACTGCTGAATCAAGGTAAATATGAGTACTATAGATAACCATGCCCTAACTGTTGTCATGGTTTGAAATGCACAGGAAGAGCACGGTATATATCGGTATTACAAATAACCTTGTTCTGGCTGTTGTTGTAGCACATTTACCAGTGAGAGTTTTTCTTTCAATAAAGAGCATTGCAACGTATGAATTCCAAAAATGCTAAGATAAAAAGGGACAGAAAAGTGGAAAAAACTAAAAGATTAAAAAAATACAGAAGGTAAACCAGGAAATGAATATGTTTCTATGTCCTACATTTCCACTGTATAAAACTGAAATCATCAAGGAAAGGAGCTTCTATAAAATCTGATTTACTGCCGATCTACAATGCAAAACGTTCCATTATATAAAAAAGGAAGGACCTTCTCTAGCTTTGTTCTGATGGAACAATATCTTCAGAATTCCATCAGCACTTCAAGAATATTCATTCTGAAAAAGCAGCCTTAGACTGCCTATCAGAACCAGACATGTTGGAAGTAAGTGATAACTCTGATATTGAATAGTTGTTAAAACTACAAAAGAGTTGTTTTGTTTTAAGAGGTACTATATACTAGAAACAGATGGGAAAACATTCTTTTACTAATATCTAGAATGGATTGTTGAAGCTTTGTGTGGTGTAATTGTTATACAAGTTTAAACATAATCTGTAATTTTATACACCTTTTACTCAACATTTCTATTTGTACAAAGTGCACATATTTCCTTAGTCTTTGTAAATCCTGTCATAGGGTTGGATAGTTTTGTTATATGTGCACTTGTGACAGTATGGCATCCAATAAAATCAACATTATTGTAATTTTTCAGAGTACTAAGTGCACTTAACACATTTGAACCTTCGAATTATTTTGCATTTGGTTGTATGTCAGATTGAAATTACAATTTTAACTAAAAAACCTATTTAATTTGTGAGAAGTCCTTTTATAGTCTTCCCATATTATAACAACATTGTTGACTATAATATAACTAAATCATATCTAAATATTCCCATTCAGTAAAAAGTTTAATGTGTCTAAAAACTTCTTTTGCGTTTCTCTCCACTATTTGAAAAATGGACTTATACCGTTCTGGCTTTAACCCTTCGATATCAGTATTACATATAAACATGTTCTGGCTGCTGTTGTTGTTGCATCTGCAGCATGGTATGATTCTGATACAGACAATGCTCCAACTGTTGCAACACAACCATGACAACAGTCAGTGACTAATTATCTTTAGTACTGAAACAGATGCTCCGGCTGTTGGTATCGGACCATGACAACAGTCAGAGCATGTTTATCTATAGTACTGATACAAACAATGATCTAATTGTTGTTACACAACCATGAGAATAGTTGGGTCCTAAGTATCTATAGTACTGATACAGACCGTACACTAGCTGTTGTTACACAAACATGACAACAGTTGCGGCCTGTTTATCTATAGTGCTGATATAGACGATTCTCTATCTGTTGTAACACAACCATGATAACATTTCAGGCCTAGTTGTCTATAGTTCTGGTACAAACCATGCTCTAGCTGTTGTTACACAACCACGACAACAATTTGGGCCTGATTACTTTTAGTACTGAAGGAAACCATGCTCTATCTGTTGTTACCGGTCAATGACAACAGGCAGAGCATGTTTATCTATTGTACTGATACGGAACATGCTCTAGCTGTTACTACCGGACCCTGACAACAGCCGGAGCAGGTTTACCTATATTACGGATACAGATC